>NC_058082.1:366129389-366348693 GCF_014858855.1 Bufo gargarizans | reverse complement strand
GTATTTAGTGCTGCTGCTGGCAATATAATAGATAACCGTATCCGCTTGTCCACTGGTAATGCTGACAGGTTGACTCAGATAAAAATGAACAAGGCCTGGATTGCCCCTGACTTCTCAACTCCCCTAGAGGAGAGCTGAGCTGATGAGGAACAAATCGTTAATTTCTAACGATAATTTGTTTTCCCTTAGTCCTATCAGCAGCACAGATGGGGTTAACTGCCCCCTGTGGACTGGTAGGACCGGCGGAATTTTTAATGAGCCCAAGAACCAATAAACGATCTTCAGCTCCCTGAAAGGGAGGCGATCACCCCCCAGCCCACCGTGTTTTTAACAAGCATAATGTATTTAGGGTGGGATATTTGTGTGCTGCTGTTAGGACTAAGGGAAAACAAATTATCGTTAGAAATTAACGATTCCCTTATGTCCTACCAGCAGCACAGATGGGGAGATAGCAAGAAGAATCCCCTAGGGAGGGTCCTCATGCCTGGCAGAACTAAGAACTGTCTGCCCAAAGGCCGAAAACTCTGCCATCCTAGCATCTATCCTATAATGGGAGATGAAGGTTGACTCCGAGCTCCAGGAGGCCGCCTTACAGATCAACTCTAAGGGAAGAAGTCTTCTTTCCGCAACAGAGGTGGAGACAGCCCTAGTAGAATGGGCTCTCACAAACTCTGGAGGATCTAGGGATTGGGAGACGAAGGCCTCCCTAATGGCCTCCTTGATCCAGCGACTAGTGGTGGCTTTAGACGCTTTATGGCCTTTAGACTTACCGGCAAACAGGATAAGGAGATTTTCATCTATCCTGAACTCTCTGGATCTATCCACATAGACCTGGAGGCACCTTGAAATATCCAGCGGGTCTCTTGCTGGAGTATCAGAGGAGGAGGCTGAAAACAAAACTGGTAAGGAGATTACCTGGTTGATATTTTGGAAGGTAGGCACCTTAGGCCTGAAGTAGGGTAAGAACTTCAGAAATCCTTTTGGCTGAAGCTACAGCCAGAAGAAAAACCATCTTTAAAGTTAGAAATCTAAAATCGACCTCCTCCAAAGGCTCGAAGGGGGGAGATGCTAGCCCCCTGAGCACTACTGAAAGATCCCACTGGGGAATGGGTTTCAGTATAGTAGGCTTTAGTCTTTCAGCTCCCTTCAGGAAGCGTTTAATGAGTGGGTCCCGAGAATGCGGCCTGTTGAGACAGATTTGGCCGAGATGGCACAAATCTGTACCTTCAAGGTAGCTGGAGAAAGACCTTTATCTAATCCATCTTGAAGAAATTGTAATATCGCAGGAAGGGGACGGATCTGCAGACGCCACCTGTTTGGAATCACACCATGACATGAAGATTCTCATGATCCTGGAGTAGGCCTTCTTCGTAGACTCTGCTCGGGAATGCGACAAAGTTCTCAGGACCGACTCGGAAAGCCCTTCTATGTTGGGAAGGGACTGATCAACCTCCAGGCTGTCAGGGTGAACCTGTGCAGATCTGGGCAGAGATGCGTGTCCCACGACACCAGGGTCTGCTCCGGGGGGAGTCTCCAGTATTGTCCCCTACTCATCTGAATGAGCTGGGTAAACCAGGATCTCCTGGGCCAGAACGGTATGATGGCTATTACCGAGGCCTGATCCTGACGGATTTTCATCAATACCCTCGGTATCATGGAAAACGGAGGGAAGATGTAAGCCAGCCTGAACCTCCACGGTATCGACAGAGCATCTATCGCCAGGGGGTTGTCTTCCCTGTAGAGGGAACAGAACCTCAGCACCTTGGCGTTGAACCTGGTTGCCATGAGATCCACCTCTGGCATACTCCACCTGTGAACTAACTGCCTGAAGATCTCCGGATGCAGAGACCACTCCATGGTCGGTAATCCTCGACTTAAGCGGTCCGCTATCATATTGAGGGAGCCTCAAATATGAGTGGCAGATAGATGAGAAAGGTTCATCTCTGCCCACCGAAGAATTACCCCGATCTCTGATAGAAGGGGCAATGATCTTGTGCCTCCCTGCTTGTTTATATAGAGAACCGCAGTCATATTGTCTGACTGGACTTTCACTGCCTTGCCCCGAATCTGAGGGGCGAAGTGAAGGAAGGCTAGCCGGATAGCTCGCATCTCGCGAAGATTGGAAGAAAGATGTCGCTCCAGAGGAGACCAAGATCCCTGTACTGGGGATCCGTCCAGGTGAGCGCCCCAGCCTACAAGGGACGCGTCTGTAGTCAATATGACCCAAGCTGGTTGGGTCATAGACTTCCCTGCTGGCAGATGGAACCACCATCTGAGGGAATTCCAGGTTTGACCAGACAGGGAGCACAGAGAATCTAGCCCCGCAGGGCTGCCGTTCCATAAGCGTAGGACCTCCGACTGAAGAGGGCGGAGGTGCCATAGTCCCCAAGGGACTGCGTCCGCAGCCGCTGACATGAGCCCCAGCATCTTAATGGGAGTCCGGATCGAGACTCGACGAGGGACATAAAGGACCCTTGCCAGGTCCTGAACCCGCGCTCTCCTTTCTGGAGTCAACTGGAGGGACATCTCCACAGAGTCGACCACGAATCCTAAATAATGGATTGAAGTTGATGGGCTCACATTCGACTTCAGTTGATGATCCAGCCTAGGCGGAAGAGAAAGGAGATTGTGATCTGAAGATGGTGGGTAAGGATCGGAACTGAAGAGGCTATGAAAATCCAATCGTCCAGATAGGGAATAATAGTCAGTCCTTGAAGTCTCAAAGCTGCCACCACCGACACCACCACCTTGGTGAAGATAAGGGGGGCAGAAGAGATTCCGAAGGGAAGCGCGGCGAACTGAAAGTGCCTGCGAACCCCTAAAATCTGGACCGCGATCCTGAGGAACTTCCGGGAAGTGGAATGGATTGGGATGTGAAGATACGCATCCTTGAGGTCCAGAGTGGCCATGACGTCCCCAGAGTTGAGGATATGGCTGACTGACCTTATGGTTTCCATGCGAAACCTGGTTTTCCTTATATATCGATTGAGGAATCTCAAGTCGATGATCATCCGGAGATCTCCCGTCTTCTTGGGAACCAGGAACACTGGAGAATAAATCCCTAGGCCTCTCTCCCCTGCCGGCACCTCCTACAGGGCTCCCTTGGAGATATAGTCCTGAATATAGGATTCTAGGATCCTTTGTTTGACAGGCCCGAAGTTTCGCGTTGTGATGAATCTCTCCGGAGGGGGGGAGATGAGATCTACCCGGTAACCGGCAGAAATTATATCCTGAACCCAGGGATCCGCAATTTGCTGGGCCCAAACGTCCTTGAAGTGGGAGAGACGGCCCCCCACGGGAATTTGGGGGAGGGGTACGGGAAAATCTAGAGGAGATACTGCAGGGGCAGCAGGGCTTATCCAAGAGCCTCGGAGAGGCCCATAGTCAGGAGGGTTTTGCCTCCCTGGTGGGTTTGCGGGAGCGTCTCGAGAATCTACGAGACGGCCCCCCTCAATCTCTGCGCCTAGCCTGCTGCCCTGAACGGCCTCCGTCCTTCTTATCCTGCCTGGGGCGACCCCGAAAGGGCTGCTGGGGGAGACTCTTCCCTTTCTTGTCGGAGAGTCCCTCCATGATTCTGTCCAATTCGGACCCGAACAGCCTATCCGGTTCGAAGGGGAGCCCGCAAAGATTGAACTTGGATGCGTTGTCCGCGATCCATGGCTTCAGCCAAAGCGGTCTGCGGGCAGCTGAAACCAGAGCCATGGTCTTGGCGGCCAGCTTCAGCTGCATTTGGGTGGAATCGACCAAGAAATCCATGGCCAGATTGGCTGACTTAAAGGCTGCCAAGATGTCGTCTCTAGAAACGCTCTGGTCCACGTCCGTCTGGCTCTGGTTGAGCTTGGAGCGTAAAAAGGAGGCTACCTCAGTGGCCGCAATTGATGTTGATGAAGAGGCAGCAGCCGCCGTGTAACCCCTTCTAAGGGTGCACTCTGCCCTCCGGTCTAGAGGGTCCTGCAGGCTAGACCCATCGTCTGCAGGGACCAGAGTGTGCCTGGACAACTTGGCTATTGCCATGTCCACCTTGGGAACGGAACCCCACGATTCCACCAAGGGTTTAGCCATCGGGTACATGAGCTTAAACTTCCTGGTAAGGACTGGGCCTTTCTCAGGCTTTCTCCACTCTGTACGCATCACAGAGAGGAGGGTCTCATCCGCTCTAAAGGCACGCTGTGTCCGTCCGGCGGGATCGGAGGACTCCCCCGTGTCAACATCCTGGTCCCACGACCTGATGGACTTCAGCAACTTCTGCGTTTTCTCTGGGGGAAAAAAGCAAGAAGTTAATTCTTCTTCCTCAGAAGAAGACCCCACCGAACAGGGAGTAGGTCTCTCGATCGGTGCAGCCACTTCCATGGGAGTCTGAGAGGATCCTGGTAGCCTCTCATTCAGCAGGCGCACTACTCCCTTAATGGAATCATCCACGTAGGTCTTTGTCCATTGAAACATCTCCTGCATCGTGGGTTCCGTGGATGACTGTGTGCGGCAACTCTCGCACCTTGAGTAAGGGTAGTTGTCCTCTAGAGGAGTGTTACACTCATAACAGGCCAAATGCTTCCTTTTGGCCGCGGACTTCCGCTGATCAGGATTCTTAGGGGAAGCCATAACTGTAAGAAAAAGAACAAACAGGTCATAACACCTACAAACATCAAGTGGAGGTGAAAACGAGACCATATGGGCGCCCACCAGCACTGAAGAAATTAGAGCTGTGAAAAAAAACCAAGCCAAGCGATATACTAGTAATATATATCAAGCACAAGGGAACTGTGGAGCTAGCTTGTGAAAGCGACGCAACCAGAGCACTGAATGACAGGCTCTGGGCGCTTAAAAAGAGGAAGCCCCGCCTCCTGGGCGGGGCCTCACTCGAAACCAGCCCAGAGAAGTAATAGGGCCTATACCAGGCTCAAATTAACCCTATGGGACTCCCCAGGTATCCTGAACCTTCAGGGTTCTGATAAGGAAAGAAAGAAACGAGCGGTGAGCCTTAAACTAAAGCTCACCGCATCGGACGAACAAACCGGAAGTGACGTAGCGCACTAAGGGCACGTCACTTCCGGAAGATGGCGGCGCCCATGGTGCCGCACACCTGTCGGCAAGGAGAGGAGGAGACACCGTAAGATGCCGCGACAAGCGGAAAAAGAGAGGGGGAGAAAACCCCCCTCCCCCGACGGTAACCTGTCCGTAAGACGCCTAAAATAAAGGCGATAAAGATTTTTACAGGGTCAGCTCACCTGCAGGCCCGCAACTCATGCTGCCTTGCTTTGAAGTAGTAGCCATAGCCTTCTATCAGGCACCCTCTCGGCTTGCAAACTCCATTTTCGCCTACTTCCCCATTCCTCTGGTGATGAGGAGCAGAGGGTGGGGATCATTCATCATCTCGCTGCTCAGGGATAGCGCTCAGTCTTGGGCCTTTTCGCTGCCGGTGGGGGCACGGCCCCTCCGATCGGTGGATGAATTTTTTGCAGCCCTGGGTCAGATATACTGTATGATGACCCGGATCGTATTGCTCTGGCTGAATCTAAACTGCGTCTTTTATGCCAGGGTAAACAGTCCGCTGAGATATACTGTTCAGAATTTCGGAGATGGGCAGCTGATACTGGTTGGAATGATGCTGCACTCCGAAGTCAATTTTGCTATGGTCTTTAGGAGGGATTGAAAGATGCATTTGCCTTTCATGAGAGACCTGCCTCCTTGCAGTCTGCCATGTCTGAGGCTATTTGTATTGACAGGCGTCTTAGAGAGAGAGGAGAGATCACTCCTTCCTGTCATATTCAGTCCAAGGACAGTGGAGCGGTCTCATTAAGTGTGCAGGGGTCTCAGTCTCTCTCAATCCCCTCTGAGCAGGAAACCATGCAGATGGGTTTGCTTGCCTCTGATAGTAGAATATTCAGCTCTCAGGGCAGGGTTTGTTTCTGTTGTGGAGGTACAAATCATTTGGCAAATGTTTGCCCCTCTAGAAGATTCAGGGAGAATTTTGAGGGTAATAAAGAAACTAAAAGAAATAAAATCCTCTAAAAACCTTCCATCTGTTACTATTGGCAAGGTTGATGCGGAAATTGAAGCTTTTCCGTTTTCTTGTAGCTCCCGTTTTGTCCTACCTGCCAGGGTGGCACTAGAGAGCAAGAACATTTTTTGTGAGATTTTTGTAGATAGTGGAGCAGCTGTCAATCTCATTGATAATCAATTTGCTATAACACATGGTTTCCAGGTATGCACTTTGGGAAAAGATATACCTGTTTTTGCTATCGATTCCGCTCCACTTTCTAAAAAATCGTTAACGGGCATAGTTCACAATATCCGTTTGACTGTGCGCGATGCTCCTGTTGAGGAATTCTGATGTTTCGTCCTAAGCGGATTACCTACGCCTCTAGTGTTGGGGCTACCCTGGCTCACTAAACATAATCCCATCATTGATTGGCAAGCAAGGCAAATAAATGATTGGAGTGACTTTTGCAGAGAGAATTGCCTCTCAGCGTCTCTTTCAGAGGTTTCTACCAAGACTATACCATCTTTTCTCTATGAATGTTCGGATGTGTTTTCAGAGAGTGGTGTCCAGGAGCTGCCCCCTCACCGGGATTTACTGCCTAAATCTCGTTTATACAATCTCTCCCAACCTGAAAGGGTCCCTATGTGTACGTATATCTCTGAGAGCCTGAAAAAGGGACGCATCCGACCCTCGAAGTCACCTGTTGCCTCTGGGTTTTTTTTTTTGTTAAGAAAAAAGATGGTTCTTTAAGACCATGTCTGGATTTCAGGGAGCTGAACACTATCACAATTCGTGACCCGTATCCGCTTCCTCTGATCCCGGACCTGTTTAACCAGATTGTTGGGGCTAAAGTTTTTTCTAAGTTAGATTTGAGAGGGTCATACAACCTGGTCAGGGTCAGGGAAGGGGATGAATGGAAGACGGCCTTCAATACTCCATTTTGAGAATTTGGTTATGCCCTTTGGTTTGATGAATGCTCCAGCCGTCTTCCAACATTTTGTGAACAGCATTTTTTATCATGTAATGGGGAAATTTGTACTAGTGTATCTAGATGACATTTAGATTTTTTCTCCTGATTTCAAAACTCATAGGGACCACCTTACGTCAGGTCTTGCTCATTCTGCGGGAGAATAAATTGTATGCTAAACTGGAAAAATGTGTGTTTGCGGTTCCAGAAATTACATTCCTGGGTTTTCTTCTCTCCGCTTCTGGTTTTCGCATGGACCCTGAGAAGGTCAGCGCAGTGCTTGATTGGGAGCTTCCTGAGAATCAGAAGGCGCTGATGCACTTTTTGGAATTTGCCAATTACTACAGGAAGTTAATTTTGAATTATTCCTCTGTTGTTAAGCCTCTCACTGATATGACTAGAAAGGGGGTGGATTTTTCCTCCTGGTCGGTAGATGCGCGTAAGGCCTTTTCTAGTATCAAAGAGAGTTTTGCTTCTGCTCCCATCTTGGTACAACCTGATATCTCTCATTGTTGAGGTGGACGCTTCTGAGGTGGGTGTGGGTGCAGTCTTGTCTCAGGGTCCCTCTCCTGCCAAATGGCGACCGTGTGCCTTTTTCTCAAAGAAACTCTCCTCCGCAGAGAGAAATTATGATGTGGGAGATAGGGAGTTGTTGGCCATCAAATTAGCTTTTGAGGAATGGCGCCATTGGCTAGAGGGAGCCAGACACCCTATTACCGTGTTTACCGACCATAAGAATCTGGCCTACTTGGAGTCAGCCAAGCGTCTGAACCCGAGACAGGCCAGATGGTCTTTATTCTTTTCCAGGTTTAATTTTGTTGTCACATTCCGCCCTGGGGTTAAAAATGTGAAGGCCGATGCCCTGTCACGTTGTTTTCGGGGAGGGGGGAACTTTGAACACCCGGGTCCCATTTTGGCTGAAGGGGTCGTCGTCTCTGCTCTTTACCCTGATTTGGAGGCAGAGGTTCAGGCAGACTGTGATTTTGGTAGTGGTAGACCGTTTTAGCAAAATGGCGCATTTTATTCCTTTTCCTGGGTTACCCAATGCTAAAACTCTGCCGCAGGCATTTGTTGATCACATTGTCAAACTGCATGGCATTCTTTCAGACACAGTCTCGGATAGGGGCACGCAGTTTGTTTCCAGATTCTTGAAGGCCTTCTGTTCTCGCTTGGGGGTTCGGTTGTTGTTCTCTTCTGCTTTTCACCCGCAGTCGAATGGCCAGACAGAGCGCGTCAATCAGAATCTGGAGACATATCTGCGCTGTTTTGTGACTGAGAATCAGGAGGATTGGTGTTCTTTTTTGTCCCTTGCGGAGTTTGCTTTAAATAACCGTCGCCAGGAGTCCTCGGATAAGTCACCATTTTTTGGTGCATATGGGTTTCATCCCCAGTTTGGGACATTCTCTGGAGAGGGGTCTTCTGGTTTACCTGATGAGGAGAGATTTTCCTTGCCTTTGTCATTTATTTGGCAAAAGATTCAGGGTAATCTGAAGAGGATGAGTGAGAGATATAAGCGTGTGGCGGATAAGAGACGTATGCCTGGTCCGGACCTGAATGTGGGTGATCTGGTGTGGTTGTCTACTAAGAATATCAAATTGAAGGTTCCCTCCTGGAAGTTGGGTCCTAAGTTTATTGGGCCTTACAAGATTCTGTCCGTCATCAATCCCGTTGCCTTTCGTCTTGATCTTCCTCAGACTTGGAAGATCCATAATGTTTTTCACAAGTGGTTGTGGTTGATGGTAATCTTGAATTTCAGGTCTCTAGGATTGTGGATTCTCGCATTATCTGCGGTTCTCTCCAGTACCTCGTTCATTGGGAGGGTTATGGTCCTGAGGAGAGGATGTGGGTCCCAGTGGCGGACATTAAGGCCACTCGTCTCATCAGCGTCTCATCAGGGTTTTCCATAGGTCCCATCCTGAGAAGGTGGGCTCTGAGTGTCCGAAGTCCACTCGTAGAAGGAGGGGTACTGTCACCGCCAGATCTCTGAGAAGCTTTGACAGACGTTCTTCAGTACCTCTTGCTTGAGGTTCTTTATTTTGGTTTTGTTTTGTCATCTCGTTTCCCTCTCTCAGCTGTCATCTAGTTCCACTGATTACATCCCTTTATATCCCCTCCCATACTGCATCACTTTGTGGTTTATACAACTACCGGGATTGTGCTCACTGCTAGATGCTGCACCTGCTGGTTCCTCAGATAAGTCTGTTCCTTTATTTGTGTTTTCCTGTTGGCTTGATCCTAGGTGACCCTGACTCCCTCCGTATTAAGTGTAGGGAGCCGGTGGTCGTGTCTCCTCACTATTATAAGGTTTTCAGGTGTCACACTGTATAGGTACGAGGGCATGCAATTATCTATCATAAAGATCTTTGCATGGGCTGAGCAGTCAGGGAGAGCACTAGGGCTTTTATAGGGCTCACCCTTATGTTCCTTAGTTTGTTATCAAGTCAGGTCAAGTTTTCTGCAACACCATCCATGACACGCCAGCTCTGTGAGAAGATCTGGCAGACGTTTTTCTCTATCTGTTGTATGATATTCTTTGTTTTGGTTTCACTTTCTCATCTCTTTTCCTTCTCCCAGCTGTCACCTATTTGCACTGATTGTCTCCCTTTATATTCTCTCCCATACTGCCTCACTTTGCGGTTTATACTTCTTCCTGGATTGTGTTCACTGCTGGAGGCTGCTTCTCCTGATTCATCAGATAAGTCTGTTTCCTTTATTTGTGTTTCCTTCTTGGCTTTATTGTAGGTGACCCTGACTCCGTCCGTATTAAGTGCAGGGAGCCGGTGGTCGTGTCCCCTCACTTTTATAGGGTTTTCAGGTGTCACATATTAAATGTACGAGGGCATGCAATCGTCTACCATTAAGACCTTTGCATGGGCATAGCAGTCAGGGAGAGCTCTAGTGGTTTTATAGGGCTCACCCATATGCTCCTTAGTTTGGGATCAAGCCAGTCGGATGTTTATTTCTAAGTTCCAGCTTTCTGCAACACCATCCGTCAGGGCCAGGGCGCCATAGCAACAGGGGCGCCGGCCGCCGACAGCTCGCAGTGTAATGGCGGCGGCGGCTGGGCACAGGGAGATGAGCGCTTCCATTGTGGAAGCGCTCATCTCCAGTCATCTGTATCGCCGTCCTCAGGACAGCGATACAGATGCCTGCCTGTGCTGCGGTAGGGGAGGGAGAGGCGTGTCCCTTTCCCTTCCTCTGATAGGCTGCAGGCACTGAGCCATACAGCGTGGGACACAGGCCAGAAGAGGCCTGCATCGCATCACTGACATGGAGGTAAGTATGTGTTTTTATTTTTATTATGTACAATACTATTACTGGCAAGGGGGGGGCTGTTATTACTGGCAAAGGGGGGGGGCTGTTATTACTGGCAAAGGGGGGGCTGTTATTACTGGCAAAGGAGGGGCGTTATTACTGGCAAAGGGGGGGGGGCTGTTATTACTGGCAAAGGGGGGGCTGTTATTACTGGCAAAGGGGGGGGCTGTTATTACTGGCAAAGGGGGGGCTGTTATTACTGGCAAAGGGGGGGCTGTTATTACTGGCAAAGGGGGGGGCTGTTATTACTGGCAAAGGGGGGGCTGTTATTACTGGCAAGGGGGGGGCTGTTATTACTGGCAAAGGGGGGGGCTGTTATTACTGGCAAAGGGGGGGGCTGTTATTACTGGCAAAGGGGGGGGCTGTTATTACTGGCAAAGGGGGGGGGGCTGTTATTACTGGCAAAGGGGGGGCTGTTATTAATGGCAAAGGGGGGGGCTGTTATTACTGGCGGGAGCTGCCACAAGGTTAGCTCGCACAGGGCGCCTGAACACCTAAGGCCGGCCCTGCCATCCGCGACACTGCCACTGACTCAGGGACTGCTCTGGAGTGGCACCTGGCAGTTACCCTAATGGCCCAAGCTTAATCACACCCCTCCATAGTATAGCCAGTTAGTGGCACAGTGGGTCCACAGCAACTTGCATAACAATTTGCTCAGGCCATGGACCCCGCTGATCTGAACCCTCCCAGTCTCACCGAGTTACACCAGGAGTTGGCCCAACAGCGCGAGTGCCAGAATTAAATCCTGTCCCATTTACGTAATGTAAATATGCATCTAAATGACCTGATGTCTGCTAACCGCCATCTCCCTACGTAACAGGATCTGGACCTCACCTTTCAGCTCTTCCACGCTTCAATGGTGACCTTAAGCAGTGATGGGGGTTCATAAATCAATGCACCCTTCATTTTGAACTCTTGCCTCACCAATTTGCCTCGGATCGAACCAAAGTGGCTTTTCTTATGTCACACCTTACTGGAGAGGCACTAGTCTGGATAAACCCTCTATGGGAAAGGAATGAACCAGTCATAATGGATCTACAGGCCTTCCTAGAAGCCTTCTGCAGGGTGTTTGATGAGCCAATACGCACCACCTCAGCCGCATCCTCTATACTGCGGTTGCATCAAGGGAGCCAATCTGTGGGCCAGTTGTCACGGCCTTTGCTGTGTGCGCCGTGACACTGGTGCCATGCTTTCTGCTTCCGATGGCAACGTGTTGCTGTTATGGCATGTGGTGGCAGTGTCTCGGCTTTGGCTGTGTGCACCGTGACATGGTTGCCATGCATGCTGTTGCCGGGGGCAACGTTGTGGCTGGTGTGTGCACTTCCCCTTTAAGTTGTAGCCTTCCCCTGTCTGGTGCTGTAAGGGTTAACCCCCTGATTGGTCACTAGGTGCTTCTTATACCTGTGGCCTTTGGCGTGTGCTGGAGTTATGCTCCTTGTCTGGTTATTCCATCTTCCAGTGTGAGGGCCACCCAGTGGGACATCGATGTCTCCAGCGATGTCTTCCCACTCTGATCCTGGCATACTGGCCTAGCTGCTTCCCTATTCCCACCGTGACACCAGTATGCAGTCCAGTTCCTTAAGCTGGATTCTGAACTAGGGTGGAATAATGAGGCACTCGTGGCTACCTTTTAGGAAGTTCTCTGTGGGAAAACTAAGGACTAGCTGGCTGGACGAGATGTTCCTTCTACCTTAGATGACCTTGTCTCCCTGGCTACTCAAATAGATTTGCGGTTCCAGAAACGTGCCAGAGAGGTGGCACGCGAGAGGAGACCTTTTCGCCTGGCATCTTCCCTTCAGCGAGCTCCTACCTCTCAGCCTTCCATGTTGTCTGCAGTTCCAGAGCCCATGCAGGTCAACCAAGTCAGGCTGACTGAACAGGAACGTGATCACCGCCGTGCTAAAGGACTTTGTTTCTACTGTGGTGGTTCTTATCATTTTCTTTGTGCTTGTTCCCTGAAGCCAGGAAACTCCTGAGCCTATGGTGTTTTGGAGAGGTGACCCTAGGAGAAGATAATTCCTCTCTACCCATGACTCTGCAACTTTGTTGTTTGGAGATAATCGATTCACGGAGACGGCTCTTCTGGATTCCGGACCGGCACAAAACTTCCTGCAGCAAGCCATAGTGGATTGATATTATATTCCAGTTCAACGCTTGCAGAGACCTTTGATGGTGTCATCTGTCGATGGAATAACTCTATCTGAGTCTGTACAATTTACTTCTGAACCTGTGAAACTACAGGTGGGAGCTTTTCGGGACTACCTGTTGGGACTACCATGGCTCCATATCCATGAACCTGTTCTTGATTGGAAGTCCAGAGAGGTGCTTTGTTGGGGACAGTCCTGCCTTGCAAAATGTTTTTCTCTTGTTCAGCCTGCTCGGTTACCCCGGTACCACCAAATCTTGAAGATCTGCCTGCATATATCACGCCCATGCCGACGTCTTTGTTACCTCCACACAGGCCCTATGAATGTCCTATTGACCTGCTTCTTCACCTCCCCGTGGTCGTATTTATCCCCTGTCGCCAACAGAGACACAAGCCATGTCTGAATGTATTACAGAAAATCTTGATAGAGGATTTATCCAGAAATCATCTTCTCCGGTTGGCACTGGCTTCTTCTTTGTGAAGAAAAAAGATGGTTCTTTCCATCTATGCATCGATTATAGGGCTCTAAATAAGATCACAGTCAAGAACAAATACCGTCTCCCCCTTATTCCAGTGTTGTTTGACTGTCTCAGAGGAGCTAAGATCTTCTCCAAATTATATCTGCATGGGGCCTACAACTTGATCCGAATTCGTCAAGGTTTAAAGGCAATTTAACGTTTCCTGGGGTTCACCAACTACTACTGCCATTTTGTGCCACACTTCTCTTCTTTGACAGCTCCCATCTCAGCCTTGACCCGCAAAGGGGCGAATCCCAAGAGTTGGACAGCTGAGCCTGAATCAGCCTTTCAAGCCTTGAAGCATGCCTTCTCTTTGGCTCCAGTACTCACTCGTCCTGATGCCAGTAAGCAATTTTTTCTGGAGGTGGATGCATCGTCTATTGGAGCTGGTGTGGTGCTTTCACAAAAGTCTTCCTCAGGTAAGATGACAACCTGTGGCTTCTTCTCCAGGGCCTTCTCCGCTCCTGAGTGCAACTACTCGATTGTGGACAGAGAGTTTTTGGTGTTTAAGATGGCATTGGAGGAATGGGGGTACCTTCTGGAGGGAGCCGGTCATCCTGTGGTGATCTATACCAACCACAAGAACCTCACCTACTGTATCTGCAGTCTGCGCATAGACTTAATCTTCGACAAGCTAGATGGTTCCTGTTCTTTGGCCGTTTTTATTTCGTTCTTTACTTTTGTGCTGCAGACAAGAACATCAAAGTAGATGCTCTCTCGAGATCCTTTGATTCTCCCGACCAGGAGGAGGAGCCCCAATGTATCTTCAATTCTGCTAAATCTCTGCCTGCCCTGTCAAGCTATCTGAGATTCCATCTGGAAAGACTTTTGTTGCAGAGTCTCTCAGACAGCAGGTCTTACTATGGGGCTATTCATCTAAAGCGC
Source organism: Bufo gargarizans (assembly GCF_014858855.1). NCBI lineage: Eukaryota > Metazoa > Chordata > Amphibia > Anura > Bufonidae > Bufo > Bufo gargarizans. The sequence continues at coordinate 366,334,882 of NC_058082.1, read as the reverse complement.
CCGGTCATGCCGGTCAGCCAAAGACCTTCAGATTCATCGTGCAGCGGTACTTGTGGCCGTCCATGTGACAAGACATGCAAGAATTTGTCACTGCTTGTCCGTCCTGTGCACAAAATAAGACTTCCAAACAACATCTAGTTGGCCTTCTGCTTCCTCTTCCTGTTCCTTAAGGTTCCCTGGCAAAAATAGCCATGGACTTTATTACTGATCTGCCCACTTCCTCTGATTGTTCTGTGATTTGGGCAGTGGTAGACTGCTTCTCTAAAATGGCGCATTTCGTTACTCTGCCTGGTCTCCCTTCTGCTCCCCAACTGGCCAAGAAATGTATCGAGCACATTTTCCATCTCCATGGCTTCCCTCTCCATATTGTGTCTGATAGAGGTGTACAGTTCATGTCAAATTTCTGGAGAGCTCTCTGGAAGTGGAGCGTGTCAACCAAATTCTTACCAACTTTTTGCGCCACTTCACTAATATTCATCACGAGAACTGAGTTGAACTATTACCCTGGGATTCATTTTTGTACAGCAATCATGTCAGCGAGTCTTCTAGGAATTCACTATTTTTTGTTTATGGTCAAAAACCTAATATCCTACTCCCGGTGTCTTCTACTTCTGTTATACCTGCTGCGGATGCAACTTCAAGAGAGTTCTCTAAAATCTGGGAGGAGACCAGGGGAGCTCTGAAAGAGGCTTCTGTGCTCATGGGGGAGGCTGAAGTTCCGTCCCAAGTGTGGCTTGCCTCCAAAAACATCAGGCTCAAAATACCCTCTTACAAATTGGATCCACGCTTCATTGGTCCATTTGAGATTCTCGAAAAAATGAATGATGTTTCTTACAAGCTTAAGCTGCCGGCCTCTTGCCGGGTACCAAATTCCTGACCACGTACTTCCCCTTGGTGCTTGCACTGGTATCTTTGACCCCCTGGTCCGGTTCCACAGACTTGGGGGATTGCTCTCGACTGGCACCTAGCAACTAGTGAAGACCAGGTATTTGCTTAGTCATGCCCCTCCAGAGTACACCCAGTCAGTGGCACAGTGGGTACACACCCGCTTGCATAATAATCGTCATAAGAAACGTAGGCTCGAGTTTGCTAAAAAGTATTAACAGTGGACAGTAGAAAATTTAAACCGGGTGATTTGGAGTGATGAGACGAAAGTCAATAGACTAGGCTCTGATGGGTGAAAATGGGTCTGGAAGAAACAAGGGAAAAGGGGGCTAAAGGATTGCGAAATTGAAGGAACTGTCAAGTTTGGTGGACAAATCCTGATTATATGGGGTTGTTTCACAGCTAAAGGCGTTGGATACTTTTCCTGGAATTATGGTGGTCTCAATGCTGAGCTATATGTGGGTATCCTACAAGATGAGTTACTTCGTACACTCGAGTACTATGGGTATGAAAAGGACTACATAGTGTTCTAGCAGGACAACAAGACAACATTGAGATTTGCGAAGAAATGGTTAAATGACAATGAAGTAGAGGTGCTGGATTGGCCCCCAAAGTGAGTTGGCCAGTATGCACCAACATTGGGAACGTGTAGAAGAGATCTGGGAACAGATTTTGGTCGAGACATGCTTTAATCTGATCGAGAGCATGCCCTGAAGGATTCAGGCAGTGTTGAAGTCCAAAGGCTGATTTACAAAATACTAACAAAATAATAAAAATTTACAGCTAGAATTTTAGGAGCAAAACAGTAACAATGCAGTTACATGACAAAAATATGCATAACTAATCATATGCTAAATAGTTGCAACTCCAATTTATGTATGAGGTAGCCAAGATGATTGTCTATAAAATGATGGTAGTTTCACGTTCGAACCTGTAGTGGATGGTGAGATATGGAGCCTGAAAGTCAAAAGTTCAAAACATTGTTACCCTTTTGCCCATCAGTGTATATTTCTCTAGAGAGTCTTGAATTGGTATGGTGGGAAGGGGGATTACATACCATAATGCTATAGTGGGATCTCTGGTCTGTGAGTAAGAGACTAGTTTTTATAAAAATCCATCTAAATGCAACAGCACTCTGCAAATACAGAGTACCAGTGGTCCCTCATGTTACAATATTAATTGGTTCCAGCATGGCCATTGTAAGTTTGAATGATTGTAACTTGACCACTCCATAACTTAAAGTGAATTTCTAACAAAAATAATGAGATAACTCAAGACAGACAAAGTAAGTTATGACAGCCAGGAATAGATGCTTTAAGTAGTGATGAGCGAATCAAGACATCCAAAGTGGAATTCGATCTGAAGTTTAGGAAAAATGTGATTTACAATGAACACCGACCGACAAACAGAACATAGCTCTGTGTGCTTTTATTGTGTAAAAAAAAACAGATTAGATACATATGCAAATTAACCTGAGATGAGTCCTGTACGTGAGATGAGTCAGGGACAGGACTCATCTCAGGTTAATTTGCATATGTATAAAATTGTTTTTTTTACACAATATAAGCACACAGAGCTATAGGGACTGGGTATTGCGGATGTGCTAGCGGCCATCTAGCAACCCATGTCCTCAGCTCCATACACAAAATCCTGGTGACAGGTACCCTTTAACATTTCACTTTTATTGAGATCGATCTTAAAATTACTAAGACGTCCAAAACGCTGAAACTCTTGTAACACGGCTGGGAGAGAAACGTGGGGATTCGAGATGTACATAAGCAGATCGTCTGCATACAGTGCTAATTTATGCTGATGGCGCTGCGAATCTATCCCTACAATATCTGTGTTATTTTTTAAAGCATTAGCAAGGTGTTTCATAACCAGGACATAGAGTAATGGCGATAAGGGGCAGCCCTGTCTGGTACCATTCAGAATCTCGAAAGCGGAAGCAAGGATGCTATTAGCCCTAACCCTAGCGGAAGGATGTGAGTAAAGGGTGCACCTTTTCAATGTCAACCGATAATACGCATAAGGGGACTTCACAGCGTCTCGCTGATGCTATCAGGTCAATGGTTGTAATGGTATTGTCCCTAGCCTCCCTCCCAGGTATGAAGCCCACTTGATCTCTATGCACTATCCCCGTGATCACAGTATAAAGTCGAGTCGCACTAATTTTGGAGTATAGTTTAATATCGCAATTAATTAATGAAATAGGGCAATAGTTGCCACAAGCTGTTGTATCTTTGTTAGGTTTTGGAATCAGCACAATGTGAGCTTCCAAAGCCTGTTTAGAGAAGGGGCAAGTGGGAGAGATACTATTAAATACCTTCACCAAAAAGGGTACAAGAAGATCTTTAAATGTCTTAAAAAATGATGCTGTAAAGCCATCTGGCCCAGGGCTCTTCCCCCTTTTTAGTTGAGCTAAGGTTACCCAGACATCTCAAATGAAGTGAGTGTTTTACTGCCGTGATTACTGATTTTGGAACTGTCGTTCCAACAAAGACTCCAAGTCCATGGTAAGGTCGCCCCCTAGCAAAATAACCCCCTCTGCAAATTCGTCTAGTCGCGACAAAATACTCCGAAGTGTCTTGCCTTGCCTTACATTTGGTAGGTACAGATTTCCAATAGTATACATTCTCTCATGGATCTTAAAGGGTTTCTACCACCAGAAATACTGTCATGTAGCTGACTGACATTAGCGATACGCTAATGTCAGCCCTACATAACAGTATGTTTTTTACCTTTCTCCCTGCAGCCGTTTTGGTAAAAAAAACAAAAACTTTTATAATATGCTAATGAGCCTCTAGGTGCTATGTGGGCGTAAAATCAGCACCTAGAGGCTCCGTCTACTCACCCTTTATCCCGCCCAGGTCCCCTGTTCTGCCTGTCCCACTCCTCTTGATTGATGTGACGTATTGCAGCAGCGTTGACAAAATCCCGCACCTGCGCCGTTCACTTCTGTCTTCGGTGCAGGCGCAGTGAGTGGAGGATGCGTTCATGGTGCCAGATTCCTCACTGCGCCTGCACCGACTACGTCACAGTGAGGAATCCAGCACCAGGAGAGCGGCCTTCACTCACTGTGCCTGCACCGAAGACAGAAGTGAACTGAGCAGGCGCGGGATTTTGTCAACGCTGCTGCGAACCGTCACATCAATCAAGAGGAGCATGGCGGGCAGAACAGGGGACCTGGGCGGGATAAAGGGTGAGTAGATGGAGCCTCTAAGTGCTGATTTTGCGCCCATATAGCATCTAGAGGCTCATTAGCATATTATACAAGTGCTTTTTTTTTACCAAAACGGCTGCAGGGAGAAAGGTAAAAAAAACATACTGTTATGTAGTGCTGACATTAGCGCATCGCTAATGTCAGTCAGCTACATAACAGTATTTCTGGTGGTAGAAATCCTTTAAAGCCTCTAACATTCAATGAGGCAAATTTAACACTAGGTGGCGTCATCACCCCTACACTTCAGTAGCTTAAAGGGAACCTGTCACCAGGATTTGGGGTATATAGCTGAGGACATGGGTTGCTAGATGGCCACTAGCACATCCGCAATATCCATCCCCCATAGCTGTGCTTTTATTGTGTATAAAAACCGATTTGATACATATGCAAATTAACCTGATATGAGTCAGAGCTTGAAAATACGACTTTTCTCTGGTCACACAAGTAAAATATGACTCTTTTATGTTAATTTGCATATGTATCTAATTGGGTTTTTTACATAATAAAAACACAGAGCGCTATGGGGACTGGATATTGTGGATGTGCTAGTGGCCATCTAGCAACCCATGTCCTCAGCTCTATACCCAAAATCCCGGTGACAGGTTCCTTTTAAGGTCCAAGAGACTATAGAACAACACCAATTTAGGAGGGGAGAAAGCAAACACTAAGTTGCTGGTAGTATTCCAAGTCTCCAAAACTACGCGAGCGCAAATGCTCACAAGGCGAGAGTAGGAGTAAGCAAATTAATACAAATACGAGAAAAGTAGCTGGCTAGAACTAGGGCAAAGTAGACCAAGATTAGGCAGCAAAGGCGTCAACACTGGTTTGTCAGTCTAAAGAGGGGATAGGTGAGGTAAAGGAACACTGGGAAAGGAAGGAAGGGGTAAGTATCCAGAAAAGAGGGGAAACTACACAAGACATAAAAGAATAAGAAAGGATAAAGATGAACAATTTAAGACAGTATATTCAACTGTAACAAAAAGTGCCCGTCTACAAGTTAAACAAAGGCTGTTTGTGAGTAAGGATCAAAATGTCTAAGCAAGGCAGGGCAGGGTGCCCCTACAGGGCCAAAAAAGCCGCAACAGTATCCTTTTAAATTGCAGGAGATGGGATAACTCGCTTCTACATCAGGTCTCAAAGTGATGAAACCACAAAAGAGCATGCTGAACCTAAAAATAAAAAAAGGAACCAATATAGGTAAGAGGCAGCATCCCCTTCCTAATCTGAAGGGGAGGTCGCACAAGTAGGCGATAGCCCCACTACTGGTGAACCACCGCCATGAGGAGATTCATGTACACACTATAAGATGAGCATGACTCCTCAAAGAAGAAAATGAGCATTGTCAGAACGCCTCGTGGAGCCATCTCTAGGTCTTCTGAGCGGCGGCCTGGAAGGGAGAGGAGGAATGCACTGCCATTCCGGCAGTTGCAGAGGCGGCAGAGCTAGGGCTTGGAGGAAGTACAAGTCTTCCGGAGCACGTAATTCAATGCGACGACCATTCTTGCGCACCAGCAATCCAAAAGGAAACCCCCAGGAATAAGGGATATTGTTAGCCCTCAAGAGATCTAGCAAAGGTTTAAGGGCTCGCCTTTGAGCAAGTGTAGCACGGGAAAGATCTTGTAGGATTATCAGAGAAGCACCGTCGAAGTCAATGGATGTGAAATTGCGAGCTTTCCGCATGATCTCTTCCTTTACTGTATAGTAGTGAAGACGGCAAATAATGTCCATCGGTTTGGAAGGGTTTGGGTTTATAGGTGCCAGGGTCCTGTGTGCCCTGTCTATTTCTAAGCGGTCCGAGACAGGCTCCTCCAATATGATACTGAATAACCCTTGTAAAGTGGGGATAAAGTCCTCTGTTTTGGTGGCTTCCGGCAATCCTCTTATCCTGATATTGTTCTCCTATTTCTGTTTTCAATGTCGTCATGAAGGCGATACAATTGACTAATATGCTTATCTCTAACTGCACCTTGCGACAACAATTCCTCCACTTTAGCCGTGGTGTGATCTTGTATGGAGGCAATCTCTTCAACGTTTTCTTCAACAGCCCGCACAGTTGCCTTAACCGCCGACAATGCATCTAAGGAGGGTGAGGTGGCAGCTTTAGCACACTGGCGTTGTGATCTTGAGCCTGACTGGAGCCATTATAGCAGGCTGGGATAGGGCGGCAAAAGTACTGTGCTGTGCTGTGTATTATTCTGCGCTGGAACCGGTGAGGCCCCTTTCACAGGAGATGCGGCAGGTAATCTTTGAGGCGCAGGAAAGAAAGGCGATGCCTCAGCATTGAGATTAGGGTTAGGACCTGCCTCTCACTGGTAGGAAAATAACGTTGCAGGCCTCCCTGTGTGGACGGCGTCCCAGCTGCAGGCGTATTGGCGAGTGAGCTTTTCCTTGTCACTTACTTGCAAGGCGGCTGCTTTCAGTCTCGTCTCTGGCAGGAGTTCAGGAGGAAGTCACTTTCAAGTACCGTGGGCCTCGCTATTAATGGCGGGCACGTCAGGCGCAATAGGCCCCAGCCGTATCTTCCGTTCTGAGCCACTGACAGCCACCGGAGTAGGGCCACAACGCTCCTTATGACGCCCCAAGATGAAATATGGTGGCGTTGTTTAATTTATTCCCCAAGAACAGGTCCGATGGCACTAGATACAGTAACCTTCCAGCAGAGCAAAGCAGTCCGGAGTCTGCACTCGCCCACTTCTGGTCACGCCCCCAGAAATATTACGTTTATGACAAAAGGCCCTCCAAAATTTTTAGACAAATTGAACGCCTCTCTCCGAAACCACAGTTTCCGGAATTCCGTGTAGACATATTACATTGTCCACGAAAAGGGAAGCTAAAGTTTTAGCATTAGGCAATTTTGACAGAGGGATGAAATTAACCATTTTGCTAAACCCGTCAACGATTACCCACGCAACCAACTTACCCTCCAAAACCGGTAGGTTGGTAATAAAATCCATGGAAATATGGGACCAAGGTCAACTAGGGATAGGCAGCGGTCGCAACTCGCCCACCGGACGGGACCTAGGAGTCTTGAACCTGGCACAAACCTCACAAGAGTATACATATGACAGGATATCTCTAGACAAGGTGGGCCACCAGTAAAACCTGGAAACTAGTTCCTTGGTGGCATTAATGCCAGAATGCCCACTAAAAACAGCACTCACCTAACAGTTGAAGACGTAAATGACCAGGGACAAACAACTTATCTTTAGGGGATTGTACCGGAGCCAAGTGTTGTCCTGCAGTAATCTCGGTCGTCAAATTGGAAGAGACCGCAGCCACAATGATACCTGCCGGCAAAATAGGTTCTGGTGGAGTATCAGGAGACTGAAAGGCACAAAAACTCTGGGATAGGGCATCAGCTTTGACATTTTTAATTTATGGCCTGAAAGTAATGTAAAAGTTAAAGCGTGTAAAGAACAATGCCCACCTAGCCTGTCTGGGATTCAAACGTTTAGCAGATTCCAAAAACATTAAATTCTTATGATCAGTAAGTACCGTACCTTAACCCAAAAGGCATCACCAAATATTCATAATGACCCTCAGGGGTATTAAAGGCGGTTTTCCACTCATACCCCTCTTAATTCGAATGAAATTATAGGCCCCCCCTGAGATCAAGTTTAGTGAACCAGTAAGCTCCAAGAACTTGGTTAAACAAGTCTGGGAATAAAGCCAAAAAGTACTGGTTCTTAACAGTAATCTTATTTAATTCTCTATAATCAATACATGGTCTCGGTCCACCATCCTTTTTCCCAACGAAGAAAAACCCCGCCCCCATAGGAGATACTGAGGGTCTAATATGTCCTTTTTGTATGCTCTCTTTTAAGTAATCCCTTATAGACCTCCATTCCGGACCGGACAAATTATAAAAACGACCTCTAGGGTGCTTAGATCCCGGAACAAGATTGATGGCACAATCATATGGTCTATGAGGGGGAAGGTAATCAGCATCGGACATGGAAAAAACATCAGCAAAGTCATTGATATACGTGGGAAGAGTTTTCGACTCCATAGTGACTCCAGCCTGAATAATAGGTAGACAGCATGAATCACATTGTGACCCCCATTTCTCTAATTAACCCATGGCTCAGTTGATGACTGGATTATGAACCTGGAGCCAAGGCATACCAAAAACTCTCTCCATGGTTAAATCCTTTAAAATCAAAAAAGAACAACACTCCGTATAAAGGGCCCCCACAGTCAAGGTCACCTCAGGGGTACAATATTCTACTGTTCCACCCACCAAGGGGGTAGAGTCAATAGCAATAATATGAATGGGGTTAGCCAGAGAAAAAAATGGGCACCCCAAGGGAAAGGGCAAAATTGCGGTCAATAAAATTAGAGGCGGACCCAGAATCAATAAATGCCTGCCCAGAACCCTTACAGGTGCCAAAAGAAATAACCACAGGTAACAATACTTTCACTTTAACCACCTTGGGGAGTACCTTATCCTTCTGGGCGTCAGGACGTGGAGATCTCCTAGAGGGAGGAGATTTAGGACATTGCCATAACCAGTGATCCGATTCTCTGCAATAGAAGCAGGCACCCCCCTGACGTTTTTGATCCCTAATGGTCATTCAGAGCTGCATGGGTTCTTGTTCTTCTAGACGATCCTACACTTTGACTCTCAAGGGTTAGGAGTCAGGTTTAGCTACCACCTGTGGTAACGTCAGTTGTTCTCTTTGTCTTTCACTGATTCGTCGGTCCAGTCTAACAGCTAAAGTCATCATCTGCTCTAAGGTGTCGGGGGAGGAGTAACTGACCAACATATCCTTCAAGTTTTCAAAGAGCCCCTACCCTGAACTGACACTTAAGCGCTGGATCATTCCAGCCAGTGGAAACGCACCATTTCTGGAATTTGGTGCAGTATTCCTCTACAGGTCTGTCTCCCTGGCTAAGAGACTTTAATTGAGACTCATCGGGTTCATCATAGAGTACACTTAATCACTGAAAAAATGCTTCAACTGTAGCTATGCAAGGGGAATCCGTGGGGAGAGAGTAAGCCCATACTTGGTCTCCCTACAACAAAGAGATAATAATGCCTACTCTTTGTTGTTTGGAACCCGAAGAGTGTGGGCGTAAATTAAAATAAAGCTTACAACTCTCCTTAAATGTCAGAAACTGCTTACGATCCCCTGAAAAACGATCCAGCAACTTAACATGAGGTTCAAGATTCTGAAAGGAGGAGGCCGCAATAGGTGGAGTCTGAAGTAACTCCAGCTGCTGTAGCCTTTCTGCCATCTCCTGCACCATATGGGCGAGGTTATGTACTTAGTCTGTAAGGACTCGCATAGGGTCCATGGTTTAGGTAAGGCCTGTGATTCTGTCACGAAAAGGTAGCGATAAACAGACCTAAACACCACCCACTCCCCTATCCCTACCTACTTGCACGGTCCATCCTAACTGATGGGGTACAACTGGGCGGCAGTCCCTAGCTTACGTACGTGCAGGGACCTAAAGGGAGGAAACAAGGGGAGAAAACAAAAGACAAGGACAGAAAACACAGAAGCAACAAGCTTCCCAGGCTAGATAAAACCACAACTGAAACCAATGGAAGTCAAGGTCTAGACCCAGGAGGTAAAAAGGGCAAAAAGGGGTAATTCAAGATCAAAGCCGAGGTCAGGAGCTGAGGGCGGGTCATTACAAGAGGTAACACAAGATCGAAGTCAAATACAAGCCGAGGTCAAACAAAAGTAGTCACGCTTGCAGAGAACGCTAGTAAGGTAACAAGACCAATCACAGGCAACCTGTGGACAGCAGGTTACCTGTTTAAATAGGTCTAATTTATTGGTCACATGACGTGGCCAGCGTCACGTGACCCATGTACAGCACATCAATACACCTGAGCACCGACTCATTGACATCGGCGCTCAGTTCCCCCCCTGCTCGTTGTCTAGGGGACGAAGGACGTCAGCCACGCTATAGAGGCGTGTGTGGCCAGGTCCTCTGCACCCCCCTTATTACCATGGAGATGAGGACGCCAGCCGCGTCGTTGCTCCTCCTCACGAATGGGATGCTGGCGGTGCTGCAGGGAGAGAGCGTGTCACCGGCAGCCCATAAACATTTACAATATGAGGACTTTCTCAAGATGGCTCCTTTGCCAGTTCTCTGAGGCCAAAACTGCTTTCCCTGACTTCACATACACACTTGCTGTAGCCAGCAGCTCCCTGCCAGACAATCAGATTGGATTACTGAGAGACACGCCTTCTCACTCTGAAGCCTAATGCAGGCATGCAGTGTAAAGGACCGTCCCTCCGTCTGTCTTCTTAGCCTAAGACAGACAAGCAACTGTCTTTTAAGGGAGCAGTGGAAAGGGACAGGGGGACATTAATGAAAGCTGTTATTATAAGGTAACTAGCAGAAGGACACGGCTTCGCACAGGTATATTTCATCTATTTCATTTTATGTTTCCATGTGTCGTAAAAAGATATCAACAGTTTCCCCCATAACAGTGACCTCTACAGTAACCGCCCCTTTAACAAAGACCTCCACTGTGCCCGCCCCTTTAACATTGACCTCCACAGTGGCCGCCCCTTTAACATTGACCTCCACAGTTCTCGCCCCTTTAACAGTTACCTCTGCACTGCCTGCCCTTTTAATAGTGACCTCCACAGTGTCCCCCTCTTTAATAGTGACCGCCCCTTTAACATATGATTGTCACGGAAGGTGTATAGAAAACTAGAAGACACAAAATGAAGATCCGACTGACTGGATCCAAAACTAAGGAACCAAAGGCAGAGCTCTGCAACAGACCTGGCTCTCTCCCTAACTGCTCAGCCTATGCAAAAATCTCAATGGTAGATGATCGCATATCCTCGTTCCTCGACTGTATAACACCTGAGCACCCTATAATAGTGAGGGGACACGACCACCGGCTCCCTACACTTGATACGGAGGGAGTCAGGGTCACCTAGGATCCAGCAAACAGGAAAACACAAATGAATGAACAAAACTTATCTGTAGAAGACTCAGTAGTAGCATCCAGCATGCACACACTCCAGGAAGTTGTATAAACTGCAAAGTGATGCAGTATGGGAAGGGGTTTAAAGGGATGCAATCAGTGTAACTACATAACAGCTGAGAGAGGCTAACGAGATGAGAAAACGAAAGCAAAACAAAAGGAACCTCAAGGAGGAGGTTCTGAAGAATGTCTGTCAGAGCTTCTCAGATGTCTAGTGGTGACAATGATTTTTTGATCATTCATTACAACACTTTATGGGGAAAGGTGACCAAAAAATTGGTTATTTTAGCACAGTTTTTATTTATTTATTTTTACAGAGGTCAAGTGACATTTTTATAGAGCAGATCGTTACGGATGTGGCGATACCTAATATGTATACTTTTCTTACTTATTTAAGTTTTAGTAGCATTTTTTAAACAAAAAAAATATGTTTTAATGTGTCAATGTTCTGAGAGCTATAGTTTTTAAAATTTTTAAAGAGATTTTCTTATGTAGGGGCTCATTTTTTGCGGGATGAGGTGACGGTTTTATTGGTACCATTTTGTGGGACATACGCCTTTTTTGATCACTTGGTGTTGCACTTTTTGTGATGTAAGGTGACAAAAATGGTTTTTTTTGACAGTTCAAATTTTTTTTATGGTGTTTATTGGACTGGGTCGATCATGTGATATATTAATTTATAGAGCCGACCATTACAGACGCGGCAATACCAAATATGTGTATTTTATTTATTTTTTTCTTCCTTGGGGAATTTATTTTTTTTTACATGTGAAACCTTTTTTTTTTTTTAACACTTTATTTTTATATTAACACTTTATTTTTATATTTTTTATTTTTACACTTTTCGTCCCCCATAAGGTCATACAAGACCTCTGGCGGACATTTACTTCACTTTTTTTTTCTTTTTTTTCCCCACTGTTGTTTTCTCCTGTAACTGGGGCTGACATAGTAGCCCCAGTTACAAGATAAATATCCCCCCCCCCCCTCCCCGAGAGGCTGTACAGCGCAATACAGCGCTGTACAGCTTCAGTGCAGGGCTGATCGAGGTCTCTGAAAGACCTCACACAGCTCCTGCACTCTCCAGTCCCGGTGATCACATGACAGCCGTGCCGGAACAGGAAGCGCATAGCGGTGAGCACTGTGTATGCAGCGATCCAGAAGGCAGTGACACCTGGGCACTGTCCCTGCCTTCTCTCTGGGTTGCCCTGCTGTCACTGACAGCGGGCAATCCGATCAGCAGCTGCACGATTAGCGTGCAGCTGCAGTTTCTGAATGGACATGGGAGTGGGGGCCCCTAGATCTCTCTCTCAGGCGTCTATCAATGCGTACTGCAAGCGACATAGCAGCTTCCAGAGACTCAGGATTCTCATGAAAGGCCAAAGTGTCCTTCAGCCTCTCTGATAATCACAGATAAAACTGGCTACGGAGAACCGGATCATTCCACTCAGTATCCGTAGCAGAACACTCTCCCTGACGAAGGCCACATAGCCACATTGGTCTCGGCGAGGGAGGTCCGATCCGAGTAATCATAGATGATACCCAGAGCTTTGAAAAAAGTAAAACATATTTGCCGTTCAGCGGTGCAGTTATATGTTCTAAAGCCTTTTGTGTTGTGTATAAGTGGGTAAAAATAAGGGCCTTTTTTCCGTTCAGCAGTGCAGTTATATGTTCTAAAGCCCTTTTTGTCGTGTATTAGTGGCAAAAGTAAAATATATTTGCCGTTCAGCAGTGCAGTTATATGTTCTAAAGCCCTTTTTGCTGTGTATTAGTGGCAAAAGTAAAATATATTTGCCGTTCAGCGGTGCAGTTATATGTTCTAAAGCCCTTTTTGTCATGTATTAGTGGCAAAAGAAAAATATATTTGCTGTTCAGTGGTGTAGTTACATGTTCTAAAGACCTTTTTGTCGTGTTTTAGTGGCAAAATAAAATATATTAGCCGTTCAGCTGTGCAGATATAGATGTTCTAAAGCCCTTTTTGTCGTGTATTAGTGACAAAAGTACAATATATTTGCCGTTCAACGGTGCAGTTATATGTTCTAAAGCGCTTTTTGCTGTGTATTAGTGGCAAAAGTAAAATATATTTGCCATTCGGCGGTGCAGTTTTATGTTCTAAAGTCCTTTTTTGCATGTATTAGTGGCACAAAAAAAGTATTTGCTGTTGTGCTGTGAAGCGAGAAAATTACAGCCTTTTTTGACGTGTATTAGAGGGAAAAAAAAGGGCTTATTAGCCGTTGTGTGCTGAAGTGAGAAAATTACAGACTTTTTTGGGGTGATTAAATTAATTTTTTATTTATTTATTAGATTTTTTTGGCATTAGCAATACTGTTGGATTACTGACCAAATGCTGACCGGGTGAAGGCGGATGCGCAACAGACAGGATCCGTTTTTTGGGGTTTATCTTTCTGACAGATCAGAGGATGGGCAGTGACGTCAACACAAACTTACTGCTGACACCCTCTCCACTCTGTCGGGAGGCTCTACTTGTATAAGCGTTTAATAGAACAGGTTCTGTAGACTATCTATCTATTCTGTATCTATGTGAAATCAGCTGATGACGGTGTAAAGGGAGTGCGCTTCATATTGGCACTAACATCGACCTGTAAGGCTGAGTTCATACTTGAGTTATTTGGTCAGTTTTGGCCCCGTGACAGCCCAAATAAGTGAGGTGTGCAGTGAGCGACGCCGGTCATCTGAATGTCATACTGACTCACAGTATTATTTCACTACCAGAGCAGACTCCCTATGCGTGTTACTACAAGGCACTGTGTTCCACACCACTATAAAAGCTCTCTGCAGCCAGGAAATTTGCCTTTTATTAACGCGATTTGCAGCGAAAAAATTCGGATCGAACCAAATTTTTTAAAACAATTCAGCAAACCAGCCATATCTAATTTTTTAAATATCCGCTCATCTCTAGAATTAACTGACAAAATCCCTTCTTCTAATCCTTCAGAACAGCCAAGAAAAGCGTATCCTGTTAGTGATGGACGAACATCTGCCGATAGCGATCAAATGTCCCATTCATTGTAATGGCAGGCGAACCTGAAAAACCTTCAGCTCATATTTGCAGCCAAGAAATAATTACTAGAAGTGCACAAATAGTCCCACAACATGGACAGTGACCTACCAGATGTATTATTCAAATTTGCGATCTCCAATTATTATTTTTATCAATGCGAAATATCGGCAATATAATTTTCGCGTACGCGCATGTGCAAATGCACTATACAGTACCCAAATGCACTATAAAGAAAGTATATTGGTATATAGCACCCCGCTTCAATCAGTTTTATGGGGGGGGGGGGCAACTGGTATATCACACCAGTAGAAATTATTTGTTCCAATAACGCTTGTCTCTCTATATACCTGCAGTATCGCAGCAGAACCGCACACAACAAATGCAATAAAAATGCACTATAATATACTTTCTAACATAGAAAGTATATTATAACATTGTACACGGAAGCCATTACAATATACATAAAGATAAAACCTAACCTTTAATAATGTTACTATGAGGGTCCATTCACACGTCCGTAAGTGTTTTGCGGATCCGCAAAACACGGACACCGGCAATATGCATTCTGCAATTTGCGGACCGCACATTGCCGGTAGTGATGTCGCGAACATAAAATTTTCCATTGGCGAACGCAAATTTCTACAAATGTTTGCGAACGTGCGAACCGGGCGAACCGCCATTGACTTCTATAGGCAGGCGAATTTTAAAACCCACAGGGACTCTTTCTGGCCACAATAGTGATGGAAAAGTTGTTTCAAGGGGACTAACACCTGGACTGTGGCATGCCGGAGGGGGATCCATGGCAAAACTCCCATGGAAAATGACACAGTTGACGCAGAGTTGGATTTTAATCAATAAAGGGCATAAATCACCTAACAATCCATTTTTTTTTTTAACAACTTGGTTTAAAACATCCAGTGTGTGTATACGATCAGGTATGATGTTGTATCGATCAGGTAGTGTAAGGGTTACGCCCACTTCACAGACATTGACAGACCAAACTCCCCTTTTAATGCACCGCAAACAACCGCAAACAGTCCATTTGCCCAACCGCAAACTTCCCATTTGCACAAGGTTGGATACCAAGCTAGCCATGTCCCGTTGATGTCATTGAAGGTTTCTTCCTCCACCCAGCCACGTACAACACCAAGGGTCCCGGAAAGGTGAATTGAATATATTTTTCGAATGGAGAGATGGTTAAAAAAAATGCTGGCTCCCTCCCCTTTGTTTGAATCCACGGTCATTACGTCTGTGCCGTGCAATTTACTGTCCCACCCGATATGAGTGCTATTTTCTATAGTTCTCTCTTCTCATCAATTTAATCCCTGTTACGTCCCCAATCTGGGGTCCATTTATTAAATGGATTTTTCGAACGGGGAGATGGTTAAAAAAACGCTGGCTCCCTCCCCTTTGTTTGAATCTACGCCATGGTCACTGCGTCTGTGCCATGCAATTTACTGTCCCACCCGATATGAGTGGTATTTCCTGTAGTTCTGTCTTCTCATCAGTTTAATCCCTGTTACGTCCCCAATCTGGGTTCCATTTATTAAATAGATTTTCGAACGGGGAGATGGTTAAAAAAACGCTGGCTCCCTCCCCTTTGTTTGAATCCACGCCACGGTCACTGCGTCTGCGCCGTGCAATTTACTGTCACACCCGATATGAGTGCTATTTTCTGTAGTACTATTCTCATCAGTTTAATCCCTGTTACGTCCCATATCAGGGTGGTATTGCCTTTTGTGAAAAAAAATTTAGGCCGGGTACCTTCGACTGCCTTCACAGTGACAGACCAAACTCTGATACACCAAACTGAATTGATTTTAGGAACCGGGAGATGGAAAAAGCAGCTTGATCGGTCCTCTTACTCCCAAGTTGGGGCACTGCGTGTGCATGGAGCAATGTGCTGTGACACCCTATATGAGTGGTGTCTTAACTAGTACTATTCCTATCAGTTTAATCCCTGTTATGTCCCCTATCCGGGGACGTGTGTCGAATTGATTAACCATTGTCGAATTAACAAACCATTACGACATCCTGGAATAATTTAGTTCTGAGCTTTGTACTTGATTTGTATTGGAATTGTTGGGGTTTTTTTAAATTGTCTGCATTATTTCTAATAAGCTATTAAGAGATTTTATTATGATTTTTTATGTTATGTATTAAAAACCCACCCATATAACTTAACTTACTAAAAAATAAAAATATTTTTTTTTACTTTTTTCTATGAAAAAAACATCCAGCCGTCCCGATCGCTTTTGGTCTGATCATAATGAAGCAACGGCCTTATCATCTGGGGTGTGGCAACATTGCCAACACACTCATAGAGGTGATGATCGCTTCCAATGTGATACGCAAGCCCCTTCGCCACAACAAGGTACTGATCACAAAGGGGAATTGACACATGTATGTGCCTTTTTTTTTTGTTTTTGTTTTTGCAGCCACAGTGCAGCACCAGAGGCCAGAAAAATTTGGCATGTACACATGCCTGAAAAACAATGTTATTGTTGCAGCCGCTGTTGTAGCAGCGGCCGGAAAAATTGATGTTTTCAAGGCAGAAAGGTGACTAAAACATTGCGGCTTGAACCCTAGTTGGTGGCGGAGAATTCACGAAAGTCATCCGGTATGCAGACATTAAATACAGCAGCGTGGGGACCATTTTGAGGCCAATGCATGTCATCAGGCCTTTTGTTAGTTAAATGTATCCCCTACTGTCAGTCCCTTCGGGATCCATGCCTCATTCA
This sequence comes from Bufo gargarizans, assembly GCF_014858855.1. NCBI lineage: Eukaryota > Metazoa > Chordata > Amphibia > Anura > Bufonidae > Bufo > Bufo gargarizans. The sequence continues at coordinate 366,318,056 of NC_058082.1, read as the reverse complement.
TCTTAATGAAGGTGAGGTAATCAACACTTTTTTGACCAAGGCGACTTCTTTTGTCAGTGACAATGCCTCCTGCTGCACTGAAGGTCCTTTCTGACAGGACACTTGAAGCGGGGCAGGCCAGAAGTTCTATCGCAAACTGGGATAGCTCAGGCCACAGGTCAAGCCTGCACACCCAGTAGTCAAGGGGTTCATCGCTCCTCAGAGTGTTGATATCTGCAGTTAAGGCGAGGTAGTCTGCCACCTGTCGGTCGAGTCGTTCTCTAAGGCTGGATCCCGAAGGGCTGTGGCGATGTGTAGGACTGAAAAAGCTCTGCATGTCCTCCATCAACAACACATCTGTAAAGCGTCCTGTCCTTTCCGCCGTGGTTGTGGTAAGAGGAGGATTACTTTGCCCTCTTCCCCTGTCAGATTCCCGTTGTGCTGTGACATCCCCCTTATATGCTGTGTAAAGCATATTTTTTAGTTTGGTTTTGAACTGCTGCATCCTTTCTGACTTCCGGTAATTTGGTAACATTTTCGCCACTTTCTGCTTATACCGGGGGTCTAGTAGTGTGGCCACCCAGTACAGGTCGTTCTCCTTCATCCTTTTTATATGAGGGTCCCTCAACAGACATGACAGCATGAAAGACCCCATTTGCACAAGGTTGGATGCCGAGCTACTCATTTCCCGTTCCTCCTCCTCACTGATGTCATTGACGGTCTGTTCTTCCCCCCAGCCACGTACAAGACCACGGGTCCCAGATAGGTGACAACAACAAGCACCCTGGGATGCCTGCTGTGGTTGGTCTTCCTCCTCCTCAAAGCCACATTCCTCCTCTGACTCCTCTTGCAGCTTTGCTGCAGATGATGACAAGGCTGTTTCTGGTGGTGATGGTGACCACAACTCTTCCTCTTCATTGCCTCAGGTGCGGCAACCGCACCTGAGGCAAACCACTAAGTGCCCCCAGCTGCGGTTGACACAACACCAAAACCGCGGGTAACTGCATGCGGCTCCCAAGGAGTCACGACCATGACCAAGGGTCGTGACACTCCCTCCCCTCAAAGCCCCCCCCAACCGAAAAGGGAAGCTGGTGGGACCAAACAACAGGGAGGGGGGGAGGGGCAATGCCTGATAACCACCAGTGTCTCCCTCCAGAGCTGCCGCCAACAAACCTGGACCGTACACAACAGTCCCAGGTCGCCAGCCAACAAAGCAGACTGGAAGATAGAACACTGGAGGCACTGCCAGACAGATGCCCGCATCTCCCCCCAGAACTGCCGCCAACAGACCTGGACCGTACACAACAGTCCCAGGTCGCCAGCCAACAAAGCAGTCTGGAGGAGGAACACTGGACACCATGTCCAACTCAGGAGGACGTTCCTACTCCAGGTCGCTGCCAGCAGACACTCCCCAACCAGCACACCTGCCGGAACACCAAAGGAATGCTGCCAGCAGACGACCAGAGATAGGAACCCTGAGAGGGACGAGGGGTCACCAACACGGACACGGTTAGCACGGTGGCGGGGAAAAAAGCCACCAACCGCGCCGTTAACGGTGAACCCCATAACGCTCTCCCTCCGGAGAACGCGCATGCACCCCATCGGCCTATGGCGATGCATGCTTCACCCTCTTTCGAGGGAGACCAGGTGAGGAGCCATTCTGGTCATACTGTCACGGCTGGACTTGGGGGAAACCCCCAGCCGTGCGGTGCCAGGAGATGGTAGGGTTACCACTTGGCCAAACAACACAGAATTAGGGAGCAGGTCACCTCCTGTTGCGTCCCTAACTCTGACCCTCTCTCCTACCTGCATGGGCCGACCTTGATGGTAGGAGGGCCCATACTCAGGAACCTCGGATCCCTGCTGACCCTCCGCAGATCCATGACCTAGGAGCTGGGTGAGACGACCTACTCCTCCTTGGCACGGAGGAGCAGGAGTCTCAATGGCCAAGCAACAAGGGGAAACAGAAAACACCTTATGGCAGTGACAGGCAAACGCAATCAACACAACACTCACCTGCCACAGAACAACACAACCAGGAACCCATGTGCAGGTGCTGTTTGTTCAGGACACCAACAATGACAGCACACACAGACATCACACAGGGACCCGGACCATAAGCTGCAATGATACAGAAACCCCACACACACCTAGATAACACCGAATAACAAAGTTTTATGACCAGAAGGGAGGCCCCCACTGGTAGATGGTAATATACAGGAGGCTGCTCCAGCTATGCCTGGCTGAGAGCAACCTACTGAGCCAAGCCAGAGACAGAGGCTTTATAGGCCTGAGTGGCCACACCCACCGGTCAGAACACACCCAGTGACATCACACACACTGGGAAGGGAGTTAACCCTTCCTACACCACAGAAGGGAAGGGAAAACACCAACTTAAAGGGGAATAGCACACACACTCACTCACTTGTTACCGCTGGCAACGGCATGCGTGGCAACCGTGTCCTGAAGAACAACCAGCAGGCCGAGACCCTGCCACCACATGCACACAGCACCAGACGTTGCCGCGGACAACCGCAGGTGAAGGGAGGTGTCCAAGTGCATACAACCAACACAACCTCGTGCACAACAAACAGACAAGGAAGTGCACACAAACACACGTTGCCAAAGGCAACCGCACGCATGCCTGTTATCCGCGGCAACCGCACCTGAGGCAAACCACTAAGTGCCCCCAGCTGCGGTTGACACAACACCAAAACCGCAGGTAACTGCATGCGGCTCCCAAGGAGTCACGACCATGACCAAGGGTCGTGACAGGTTATGGAAGAGGATGGAGTAGGAGGAGTAGAGGAGGTGGCAGTAGGCCTGCATGCAAGTCGTGGCGGTGTCACCAACTCCGCTGCAGAGTCACGCATTCCATGCTTGGCAGCCATCAGCAGGTTGACCCAATGCGCAGTGTAGGTGATATACCTGCCCTGACCATGCTTTGCAGACCAGGTATCAGTAGTCAGATGGACCCTTGCCCCAACACTGTATGCCAGAGATGCCATGACTTCCTTTTCAATCAATGAGTAGAGGTTTGGGATTACCTTATTAGAAAAAAAAATTCATCCGGGTACCTTCCACTGTGGTGTCCCAATAGCGACAAATTTTTTGAAGGCCTCAGACTCCACCAGCTGGTATGGTAAAAGCTGGCGGGCTAAGAGTTCCGTCAAGCCAGCTGTCAGACGCCGGGCAAGGGGGTGACTCTGTGACATTGGCTTCTTACGCTCAAACATTTCCTTTGCAGACACCTGACTGTGGGCAGATGGGATGGAACTGCTCAAGGTGAGAGGCGGAGTGGTGGGTGGTTGAGAGGGGGCAAGGAGGACAGCAGTGGTTGACATGGCTTTAGATGCTGGACCAGGAGGAGGATGGTGGCTTTGAGCTTGTGTGCTGCTTCTACTCGTCATCATGTGTTGATCCCATAGGCGTTTGTGATGTGCGATCATGTGCCTTCGCAAAGCAGTTGTACCTAGGTGGGTGTTGGATTTCCCACGACTCTTCTTTTGGCACAGGTTGCAAATGGCATCACTGTTGTCAGAGGCAGACACGCAAAAAAATGCCACACTGCTGAGCTTTGCAATGACGGCATTCTGGTGGTGGCAAACGCATGCTGTCTGGCTGACCCCGGGTGCCGATACATGCTGTCTGACTGTGCCACTAGCTCCTTGCGACGACCTCCCCCTGCTTCCAACTTGTCTCCTGCTTCTCTCTGTCTCCCCTTCTGAACTTTCCCCCTCTTCTTCTTCTTTTCGAGCAGGCACCCATGTGGCATCCACGGACACATCATCATCATCAACCACTTCACTTGTATCTGACACCTCAGCAAAGGAAGCAGCAGCGGGTACAACATCATCATCATCACACTGTATGTCCATGTGTGTAATGCTGCCTGACTGAGACATATCCCTGTTATCTACATCCCCTGGCAATAATGGTTGCGCATCACTAATTTCATCCAACTGATGTGTAAATAACTCCTCTGAGGGATCAAGTGAAGCGGCTGTGGTGGTAGTGGTGGTGGTGGCGGCGGGCGGGAGAGTGGTGACCAAAGCTGAGCTGGAGGAGGATGGTGCGTCAAGGTTCTTAGCAGAAGCTGTTGAAGATTGGGTGTCCTGTGTAAGCCAGTTAACTATTTTCTCAGAATTTTTGGGGTTCAGGGTACGTGGCCTCTGAACACTGGGCATCATTCCAGGGCCAGTGGAAATCACAGCACCACGAACACGACGGCCCCTGCGGCGTGGCCTGCCTCTGCCTGTCATTTTTTATTAGATAAGTGTTACTATGCGTGCAAGGTACTGTGCCACCCTATATAAGTGGTGGGCAGTGGGCACAGTACAGTCTGTGTGGGCCTGACACACACGGACTTGCAAATGTGATTATTTCACAGAAAAATTTTCAATAGAATTTTTTTTTATCTGCAAGGTATTTGAGTGAATGACACCCTGTAACGGTATGAGTGCAGGCCTAGCCACTAGCGAGTGGGCACAATACAGAATGTGTGGGCCTGACGCACACGGGCTTGCAAATGTGATTAGATTACAGAAACATTTGAAATCAAATTTCTTTTTTTCTGCAAGGTATTTTGGTGAATGTCACCCTGTAACGGTATGAGTGGAGGCCTAGCCACTAGCCAGTGGGCACAATACAGAATGTGTGGGCCTGACGCACACGGGCTTGCAAATGTGATTAGATCACAGAAATTTTTTCTATAGAATTTATTTTTTCTGCAAGGTATTTGAGTGAATGACACCATGTAACAGTATGAGTGCAGGCCTAGCCACTAGCCAGTGGGCACAATACAGTATGTGTGGGCCTGACGCACACGGGCTTGCAAATGTGATTAGATCACAGAAAATTTTTAAATATAATTTTCTTTTCTGCAAGGTATTTGGGTGAATGACACCCTGTAACAGTATGAGTGCAGGCCTAGCCACTAGCCAGTGGGCACAATACAGAATGTGTGGGCCTGACGCACACGGGCTTGCAAATGTGATTAGATCACAGAAAAATGTTAAATATATTTTTTTTTCTGCAAGTTATTTGGGTGAATGACACCCTGTAATGGTATGAGTGCAGGCCTAGCCACTAGCCAGTGGGCACAATACAGAATGTGTGGGCCTGACGCACACGGGCTTGCAAATGTGATTAGATCACAGAAAAATGTTAAATATATATTTTTTTTCTGCAAGGTATTTGGGTGAATGACACCCTGTAACGGTATGAGTGCAGGCCTAGCCACTAGCCAGTGGGCACAATACAGTATGTGTTGGCCTGACACACATGGGCTTGCAAATGTGATTAGATCACAGAAAAATTTTAAAACTATTTTTTTTCCTGCAAGGTATTTGGGTGAATGACACTCTGTAATGGTATGAGTGCAGGCCTAGCCACTAGCCAGTGGGCACAATACAGAATGTGTGGGCCTGACGCACACGGGCTTGCAAATGTGATTAGATCACAGAAAAATGTTAAATATAATTTTTTTTTTCTGCAAGGTATTTGGGTGAATGACACCCTGTAACGGTATGAGTGCAGGTCTAGCCACTAGCCAGTGGGCACAATACAGTATGTGTTGGCCTGACACACACGGGCTTGCAAATGTGATTAGATCACAGAAAAAAATTCAATATAATTTTTTTTGTCTGCAAGGTATTTGAGTGAACGACACCCTGTAACTGTATGAGTGCAGGCCTAGCCACTAGCAGTATACAGTATGTGTGGGCCTGACACACACGGGCTTGCAAATGTGATTATGTCACAGAAAAATATTAAATAGAATTTTTTTTTATCTGCAAGGTATTTTCTGTCACACCCTGTATGAACACAGTGCTGTCTATGACTGAGCCTGCAGCCTCTCACACATGGGCAGCCAGGCAACTGCAATATATATATATATAATAAAAAAAAAGCACACTGATGTACCAGCCCTGAAAAGGGCTTTTTGGGGTGCTGTCAGGATGCTGTCCTTACAGCAGATGAGTCTGTGCACACAGAACAATGCCCTAGCTAATGCTTTCCCTATTGAATCAGCAGCAGCAGTACTCTCCCTCCTCTCACTGTGAATATATTTTCCGAATTAATCTGAAATGGATGCTGTCCAGGAGGTGGGAGGGTCTGCTGCTGATTGGCTGGAATGTGTCTGCTGACTGTGAGGTACAGGGTCAAAGTTTACTCAATGATGATGTATAGGGGGCGGACCGAACATTGCATATGTTCGCCCGCAGTGGCGAACGCGAACAAGCTATGTTCGCCTGGAACTATTCGCTGGCGAATAGTTCGGGACATCACTAATTGCCGGCACTATAATAGAAAATGCCTAATCTTGTCTGCAATTGCGGACAAGAATAGGACATGGTCTATTTTTTTGCGGAAACAGAAGCACGGATGCGGAAGTGCGGATCCACAAATGCGGATGCAGACAGCACATTCTGGCCCCATTGAAAATGAATGGGTCTGCACCTGTTCCGCAAAATTGGACGTGTGAATGGAAAAGATATCCCTCAAAATGAAAATAAATTAAATTATTAAAGTTAAACAAAAAGCATAGATGTGTTAGGCAATAACAAGTGCTCTGCGGCACTAAATCAGGTGCTCAGCGGCACCAAATCAGAAACCATATGTCCTACCACAATCCAGGGGGGTTCCAGTGCACATCCTTGAATCCCGGAGGGAAAGCAAAAAACATCTATCCCTGGGCTAGATGATGATGTGGTATTGGAGGACAGGGTGGGCAAAGAACTGTCCCTGATATTGCCCTACAGTGGGGTGCTATTCTGGCCCTGATTAGAGCGACCGCGTCGGGAACCCTACCCTATATAAAAATGGCCCCAGTAAGCCCCTAGCCCCTAGGCCCCTGACTTCCAGGTGACCACTATATAGATCTATGTGTTTTTGACTCATTATAAAAGTATATTATAAATATATCGCACCCCTCTGTGTATGACACCAATCACTAGCACACCTATACCAGTCCTTAAAAGGACTTTTGTAACCCTATCAGCTAGTGTTTGGTGTCCCTAACAGCCTGTCCCTGCTCCACACAGCAAACTCTCCCTACACTGGCAAAACACTGAATGTAAAATGGCGGCCAGATCAGGTTTATTTATAAGGTAGGGGGTATGTCCATGTGCTGAAACGTCTCAATTGGCTGTCCTGTACCACCTGATGGATGTGTCATGGGTCAAAGTTCTTCACAATGTAAGAGAATATGGCGAGCGTGAATATCACCATGTTCAGCAAATCGCGAACACGCAAAGTTCGCCGAAAAACTACTGCCGGGCGAACTGCAAGGCCATCTCTATTCTCCATTACACGGTCAGTATTTGGTCAGCATTTGATAGTATTTGTAAGGCAAAAACAGGAGTCCATCTGTTCTGTGTTTTAGACCCACTCCTGTTTTTGGCTTCCAAATCATGGTCAAATCCTGATGCAAAATACTGACTGTGTGATATAGGCCTCATGCTCAGTTTGCATGTGTTTTTGCCATTTGTGTCTGAAATCAGTTATATTCAGATGGAAAAAGAAGTCCAGCATGCTGGACTTTAATAGCCTCTATCACACGGTCAGTATTTGGTATGTTTTTTGCAACAGTACGTCACAGACGTTCCTGCTACAGGTGGCAGGAGATCAGTGAGACTGGCAACACGTGGTTTGATCAGACATGTTTTCCGTTTGGATCAAATGATGTCTGTGTTGTTTCTGGTGCTTGCCACACCTTCTTTCCCCAGGTGTGGCTATTATGGTAATTTAACCTTCTCTATTTATTGTTGTTTTTCCCACTATGCTATGCAGTTTATAACTTCAGTTTAAGTTGTGGAAAGCTGGTGTGTGGATCTTGGCTGAGTTCCTGGTGTTGCCATAGCCACTTGAAGTTAAGTGTTTTCTTTCCCTTTTGTATTTTGTTTGGGTTATTTTGTGTGTTGCATTTCCCTTTCATATGTATTAAGGCCTGACGGAGACTCCTGTTCGTCCTCCCTTTTGGAGGAACAGGTTGTCTCAGTCCTGACATTAGTACCAGGGTCCCATTGGGTGAGTTCGGACATTAGGTATTCCTGTGCATGAACTCACCTATCTCTGGGGTCTGTTCATACTGGTAGTTAGACAGGACTTTGATTAGGGTTTTACTAGGAGGTGTCCATATCCTTTCCCTAGTTTCCAGGCCCTCACCCTTTCCCTCCTATGTTCGGTGTGTTGTTTCCCTCCCACATCTGAACGTGACATTATAAACCGCCAAAACCGTAATTTATTTTTTGCTTGTTTCAGTATAGTCATGGATCCTATTGCTGCACTAGCCGAACAGCGGCAGGGGCTGACTTTGGAGGTAGCTGACCTCCGCACGATCGTCTCGCAGATCAAGAGACCACAGGCTTCTGGTCCTAGTGGTGGTTACCAGGCCTAAAGTTGCCCTCCCAGACAGATTCTCTGGGGGAAGTGATAATTTCATTTTGTTTAGGGAGGCGTGCAAATTGTATATTATGCTACGTCCACACTCATCTGGGGATGAGATTCAGAGAGTTGGTGTGGTTATTTCGTTGCTTAAAGGGGACGCTCAGTCATTGGCTTTTTCTCTGATGACCAGATCGCAGTCTCTCCGGTTGGTGGATATATTTTAATTTTGCCACTAATACATGACAAAAAGGTCTTTAGAACATATAACCAGTGATGGTCAGTTCGCAGTGTTTGCCAGCGAACACATGCGGGCTGCCATCTTGACTCACTCGTCCGGCGATGCACAGGTAAGCCCTTACCTGTGCCTGTGCCGGGAGCCGGTCTGAAATCAAATGCGGTCACCGGGAGCAGGCAGTTCCGAGAAAAGCCCGATGAACACTCCCGGCAGCTGTTCTCGGAACTGCCTGCTCCCGGTGACCGCATTTGATTACAGACCGGCTCCCGGCACAGGCACAGGTAAGGGCTTACCTGTGCATCGCCGGACGGGTGAGTCAAGATGGCAGCCCTCATGTGTTCGCTGGTGAACACTGCGAACTGACCATCACTGCATATAACTGCACCGCTGAACTGAAAATATATTGTACTTTTGTCACTAATACACAGCAAAAAGGGCTTTAGAACATATAACTGCACTGCTGAACAGCAAATATATTTTTCTTTTGCCACTAATACACGACAAAAAGGTCTTTAGAACATGTAACTGCACCGCTGAACGGAAAATATATTTTTATTTTGCCACTATTGCACGACAAAAAGGTCTTTAGAACATATAACTGCACCAGCAAATATATTGTACTTTTGCCACTAATACACGACAAAAAGGGCTTTAGAACATATATATTTGCACTGCTGAACAGCAAATATATTTTAATTTTGCCACTAATACATGACAAAAAGGGCTTTAGAACATGTAACTGCACCACTGGACAGCAAATATATTTTTCTTTTGCCACTAATACACGACAAAAAGGGCTTTAGAACATATAACTGCACTGCTAAATGGCAAATATATTTTACTTTTGCCACTAATATACCTCAAAAAGGGCTTTAGAACATATAACTGCACCGCTGAACGGCAAATATATTTTACTTTTGCCACTAATGCATCACAAAAAGAGCTTTAGAACATATAACTGCACCGCTGAACAGCAAATATACCGTATATACTCGAGTATAAGCCGACCCGAATATAAGCCGAGGCCCCTAATTTTACCCCCAAAAAATGGGAAAAATTATTGACTCGAGTATAAGACTAGGGTGGGAAATGCAGCATATGTGGGGTATCTGTGGAGGACGCTGTTATGTGGGGGATCTGTGGAGGACAGTGTTATGGGGGATCTGTGGAGGACACTTATGGGGACCTGTGGATGGCGCTGTTATGGGGTGGATCTGTGGAGGATGCTGTTATATGGTGGATCTGTGGAGGATGCTGTTATGGGGTGGATCTGTGGAGGACGCTGTTATGGGGTGGATCTGTGGAGGACGCTGTTATAGGGGATATGTGCTATGACACATAGGGCCATGAGGGGGGGCAGCATAAGACATATAGCATCTTATGCTGGTCCCCCTCATGTGTCCTAAACTGCGCACATAAAATACTTTGTGTGTAAAGTATTTTACTAGTGTGTAAAACAATCTCTCTCCTATTGATAACAGGTCTGGCCTCTGTACTCACTGTCACGATGAATGCACTGCAGCGAGCTGGCCGGCCGGCGCGTGACTGACGTCACTAAGTAACGCTCCTCCCACTTCAGGAAGCAGGAGCGTTACTAAGTGACGTCAGTCACGCGCCGGCCGGGCCGCTCGCTGCAGTGCATTCATCGCGGCATTTTCGGGTCGGCCAAATCGAGACTCGAGTATAAGATGAGGGGGCTTTTTGAGCACAAAAATATGTACCAAAAAACTCATCTTATACTCGAGTATATACGGTATTTTACTTTTGCCACTAATACACGACAAAAAGGGCTGTAATTTTTGTACTTCATCACTGTAAGACACTCTCCTGTTCCACGATCCACTGGGGCCTCCAGGGGTCCTTGTGGGGCTTGGCCTGCAGGGGACCCCGTTGGAGTAGTAGGACAGGTCACGCATGTGCCTGCAGGGTCTTCGGTTCCAACTCCTTTGCGGACAGACGCGGTAGTGCGTCCACATGGTCGCCGAAGGGGAAGACCGCCGGGGTCTCGGAGGCAGATTGACCGGACTGGTGGCGGCACGCAGTGGCCGGTTCTGTCTCCGGTGTTACCTGCGGGTTCCGTTTCGGCGTCCGTGCCAACGCGATCGTGTATTCATGCTGGGCCGCTTGAGCGTCCTCGTGCACGCTCGAGAGGAGGTTCGCAAAGGATACGCGGCATGGGTTAAGTGACTAAGGACCAGCCTAGTCCGCACAAGAGTCAGGGATTATATGACCTATGAGGAATAGACACATGGAACTTTGTGATTGGTTAGCAGGTACTTAAATGGTGATCTTCCTGGCTGGTCAGTGCCCACTGTTGTTTTGACAACCCGGGTGTATGTTGCGGTTCATATTCTCCCAGACTTACCTGTGCATGACCTCTGCCTTCCTTGATTTATCTTTAGAGACTGCCTCTGGATACCTCATCTTTGCTGAACAGTTTGTCTCGTGTATGACCTTGGATCGGACCCTGGAAATCCTGACATCTCATCCCTAGGTACCACGTTACATGCAGGGGCGTAGCTATTGGCTCATTGGCCCTGGTGCAAGAATTCATTTTGGGCCCCCCCCCCCATTACCTTCTATACCATTTCCTAACACCACCAGACCCCTGCACGCCCACCGTGCCCATGCCCATATTGATGATAATATGCTGCCACTTGTGCTGGAATCAGTCTATGGCCGAATGCACACGGCCGTGAACGGTCCGTGGTATTCCGGCCTGGATTCCTGCTGACAGCAGGAGCGCACTGACGCCGTGCGCTTCATGCCGCCACTGTACTACAGTAATGTATAGATCATACAAGTGTATTACTGTAGTGCAGCGGCGGCATGAAGCGCACGGCGTCATAGCAACCAATGACGCCGTGCGCTCCTGCTGTCAGCAGGAATCCAGGCCAGGATACCACGAACCGTTCACAGCCGTGGAACACGGCCGTGTGCATTCGGCCTATATGTGTCATTCGGCAGCATGGGAGGTACTTAATTTTCCTTCACTTATCCTTTCAGTTTGCTTCATCATATGCCAGCAGGGCTATTAACATTGCCGCCAAGCCCGCCATTATTTCTCACACAGGACTGGTCAGCACTGGAAATATGGGATTGCAAGCGGCAGCTATATCATTAGTCACTCACGGCAATATGGTGACAGTCACTGCTCCCATAGGTGTTGCACTTGCAATCCCATATTTCCAGTGCTGACCAGCCCTGTGTGAGCAATAATGGCGGGCTTGGCGGCAATGTTAATAGCCCTGCTGGCATATGATGAAGCAGTGATGATGATGATGATATAGCTGCCGCTTGTGCTATGAATGTGATGGTCTATGGGCCATAGACCATCACATGATTTATAGGACTCTGCTGTGACATCTACCAGTACTTGTAGGATAGCAGTAGTGGGTCCTCTTACCTGCAGAGCTCATTTGCAGCTGCACATGTGACTAGAACGGTGCTAGTAAGAGGACCCACTACTGCTATCCTATGTGATGCTAGTGTACTCTAGCTACTAGCAAGCAGCCAGAGCAGAGACCTTCTCCGAATCTCTGCTAGTCACGTCGCCACGGCCGCCCTCACCTCAGTCCCTCAGGCGGCACGCAGCTTCTCCTCCGCCGCTCCAGTCACGTCGCCACGGCCGCCCTCACCTCACTCACTCGGGCGGCAAGCTCCACTTCTCGCCAGTACTTCCAGACGGGACCACTCCCTCTCCTGGCTGAGCCTGCGCAGCTGCACGCACGGCTCTGCCTCCGCCCCCCCTGTGAAGTTAGCCGCCGGCAAGTACTGTACTCTGCAAATCAGGGGCCAGGGCTTCACTCCGTCTCTCCTGGGGGGACCCGTGGGCCCCCCTGGCTTAGGGGCCCGGTCGCAATTGCGACCGCTGCGACCCCTATAGCTACGCCACTGGTTACATGGTCTAATACTGCACATAAGAACTTTGGCCTGGTCACTGGCTGCCCCCTTGGTGTTTCCCTGCACAGGTTATTCAGGTTGGTTACCTGTATATGCTTACTGGTTTGGACTGTACTGCTGTTTATTTAATAAATCCACTATTGTTTAACCTCTGTCTGGTTGCTTGGGGTTCCACACAACAGCTAATAAGCCCTTTTTTTCCTCACTAATACAAGCCAAAAAATGCTTTAGAACATATAACTGCACCGCACAAGGGCAAATATTTTCGTGTAATAAACCCTGTTAATGGATGTATCAAACAGCACATGCACCCCAATAACAAGAACGGTTTACTGGAATTACAGAGCCGTATGATGGCAATTTGGGTCCCCAGTCAGTGAAGCAAGGTGTAATAGAATTGTTCCTATTATCCAGGCTGTAACCTCCCCTACTGAACCTTGTTCAACATAAATGCTGTGGAATGATTCCTCCCTATCCTTTGCCTACACCTTGAATAATCTTTCCCTGCACTTGTAAATATATTTTTTTTAGCACAATCAAGTTTTTTCTAGCACTGTCCTGGCAAGCGCCCGACCCCTAGGGAGGGTGTTTAGGGACTGGTGGTCCCCCTTTCCCCCTTCCTAGCCGTGGGTCATAGATAGCACCTTGCCGGTTTCTTTTAGGTGCCTGAGGGGTTAATCGAAGTATGGTGTCACGTCACAGGGGGACGAGTAAGCGATGTCTCCTCCCTCTAGTAGAGTATATAACCCCCTCCCTGGCTGCTGCACTTCCTCTTTGCAGCGGAAGCCGTGTTGCCCACCCTCCCGCCCTTGAATGGGTATTTCAGCGGGGATTTTTCTTGTTTTCTGTTAAAAAAAAAAATAAATGAGATAAGGAGAATGATCAGATGAAGGAAGGTTGTGGGAATAACGATGTTATAAGGGATAGTTTAAGGAAGGTGTTGAACCTTTTACCGTTGTTTTAAGTTATTTACATTGTCTTCTTCTTTTAAGAAGGGCGGTTTGATTTGGCTATGAAGTCACAGCTGGCGGCAATTGATACAGCGGAGTGTTGGAAATGGCTGATGGCGTACTTGCCCGCCGGGAGTCCGGCGGTTGGCATACCGCTCCAAGATGTTATTTGTTTTTGCCGTATAAAATAAATAAGCTGTGGCCGATCACCACCCAGCTAAAAGGTTACCTGTTGTCCTGCGTGTTTATTATACGGGTCAGTTTTATTAAAGGGAGCTTCAGGTAGGCAGAGGTGCCGGCCCGGTTCTTAGCTCCCCTTTGCCCTCTCCTAAATACCAGCAGTCCTAGCTCCTGCTGACGTCTCTCCCTGCACTGGAAAATGGCAGAATCCAAGATGGCTGAGGCTATTTATAGGGCTGGCTGGCTGCTGATTGGCTGCCTGCATGGCATTATGGGTGATCCTGCCTTCCCAGAGTCCCTTGCTCCATGTCCTCACAAATGCAGCAGCCATTTTAGGAAAAAATGTCATTCGTTACCACAAAGCGCAAGGAAATTCGGATTCGGTGCAAATCAAAAAAAAATCTGAAATTCGGATCGAAATTCCACTTCATCAACTTCAATTTGCTCCTCTCGTTATTTCCATCAGTTTTTGTGTCCCAAATTCAGGAGCCAAGCCTACTCTTGGATTGGGTATCATGAATCGCTCTTCATCTGTTATGACCAGCACCTGCTTTTGGCTGACAACAAATTATGAGAATAACTGACCAAATAACTGAATTGTGAACTGAGCCTAATAGTAATGCACAGTCATTCTACAGCTAACAGAAGGGATTCAAAAGCATGTGTTTGCGCTGCCACAACATGGATTAAAAGAACCTTTTTTTTTTTTTACCTCCACTACTTTATTGGCGCTGCCTCCATGTCTTTATTTTGTTCCACTAAAGAGTCATTTGGACACAGCTCCTGCAGGGGCTATGTTGTAGTATAAAGCTGAAGTCTGCACTTCCTGTATTCATTGGAAGCCAGCTGGCAGCAGGAACTGTATAATGCAGAGCGCCTTCATTGTGTATATGGTGTTGTAGAAATATTAATAGTTGTAATCCGCTTGCATCAAACTTTGTGTAAGGAAAGGTAAATCCCTATTCCCTCAGCCGCAGTCAGAGTCAGACACAGGTGTTACCATCTTGAATTCTTCTGAGCAACTCCTCCTTCCCCCTGCCCAGTCTGTTTCTTTTATTTACTCACAATAGGGGTAAAAGAGGTTGGCCCATAACAAGGATGCAGGAAGTGATGACATACAGGAAGTGAGACTTGTCAAAGGACAGGGGAGGGCATCAACGTGGCTGGACAGTGCAATGCACACACCCCATCCCTGTATAAGGAAGGACGAGTCATGTCCATTTTCTGATCAGCCAGGCGGCCGCCCATCCCCCACCACTGTCAGCATGGATCCTATTCAATACTGCTCAAAGCGACCAGTATCTAGTGAAGATCATTCTACTTGTTCTTATAGGTTTGAGACTATCTGCAAGACATTGCTACGGCTATTGTAAGTATATGGTACGAGTATACCGACAAGGCAGATATGCATGTCTTAAAAGCAGATATGTATCCAGAAAGGGATAGTGAAGCCACAGCAGAGGTATAATATGTATCTCTCATTATGCAGACTTCACTTCTCTAATGTGTATAGACATTTGAAGGGAAGAAGCCCAGTGCATTGCACTTTGTGCTCACAAACCGGCAAACGCCCCCTGCACACTAAGAACACGTCTCCAAGCCCATGAGAAGGTTTTCATACTGACTGTTTTACCACTGGTCCCGATTTAACCCAAGTACCCTCTGCTAGAGCGTTTTTTGGCTAAATCCGACACAGGGAGACAGATGACAATCTATAAAAACACACACACATCCTAAGATAAAATGTCTGCATAATTAAATTTCCACAACAATAGAGACTGTCTTCCCTAAATGTATTGGAAGCTGGTTGGCTAGGGTGACCATATTATTATTATTTTTTTGAAGGACACTTGGGGCAGGATGGCTGTGAGGACATGGACAGTATTCACACCTGAAGTCCAGTGAGTGGTGAAAGTGCATAATTACCGCATCTGGAGCCTCCTGTCCTCTAAAGTTGTACTAATGAGCAGGGCCAGGACAAGGTATTTTTAGAGATTTAAACACCTTTATAAGAAGCAGTAAATCATGTGACTTACAGTTGACATCTCCACACATTTCATTTGTTCACTTTCCTTTTCTTCTCCATTTGGTCCCAACCATTTGGTCCCGACTGCAGACATCTTTGGCCAGGGGTGTACTACCCCCTCTGCTATATGCTGAAAATACACTAGCAGGATTAACAAATGACACACTGCAGATGGGGCTTGTTACAGCTATTAAATTAGGGCCCAGGAGATGAGGTTACACCTCTGCCTTGACGCTTCTGTAGTCCTCCATTCCCACCCACCAGAGCCAGTTTTAGACAAAATGTGGCCCTGGGCAAAATCAAAAGTGGGGCCCCAAATCTTGTAATAATGTGCTAAAAACACAGTCTGAAACCCGGCACCCTGTACCCCCGCCGATCAGCTGTTTGAGGAGACGTCGCGTGGTGTTCGCTGCTGTCCTATAGACATACATCAGCAGAGCAGGAAGAGAGAAGGGAGACGGTACGTTTGCACAGTCTCCTTATACAGCTGATCGGCGGGGGTGCCGGGTGTCAGACTCCTGATGATCTGATATTGATGATATATCTTGAGGATAGGTCATCAATATGAAAAAATCTGGAGAACATCTTAAAGCTATTCCTAATACTGTGCCTGCTGTGCTCCCTCCATGCCCGCAAACAATATACTATACACCCAGACTTCCCTCATTAGTAATAGTGCCCCCCATTAGTGATAATACTCCCCAAGATAGCCCCCATTAGTAGCAATGCCCTCTATATTGTGTCAAATAATAATAATGCCTCTACAGTACCCTTATAGTAATAATATAACCATAATGCTCCCAGTGGCTCTAATGTCCCCCTGTAATGCCCCCCACTAGTCCCAATATATAAGGTTCCCCCCCATAGTACTAGTATATATATATATATATATATATATATATATAATGTTTCCCCATAGTGCCAGTATATAATGTTCCTTCATTCCTCCCCAGTACTGCCAAGTATATATAATGATCACCTTCCCCCTTCCCTGGTGCCCCCAGCAGGGCAGACATTTAGTATAATAAGTTTTATCTGTGGCTTGTGTTGCTGCGTCCTGATGCATGCGGTCCCAATGACATTACCACTCATGCTCTAGGTCTCACGTGATCATGTCATCATGCGAGACCCAGCGCAGGAGGTTGTGTTGATGTCATTGCGGCTTCTTCCGCTGTTCTAATGCCTCACAGGTTTGAGGCCTAGCGGCCTGAGGCTTGTGAAGTTGGACGGCCATCAGTGCGCCTCCCTTTATAGGTAGCAAAGTGGCGCCATAGGCAGATGACTACCCTCGCCTATTCATTGTCCTGGCCCTAATTCAGAGCACATTACAGCAGGAGTTATAACAGGAGAGGACTATAACTCCCAGCATGTCTAAGTCATTATTATTTAATATCAGAGCACATTACAGTGGAATGTATAAGAGGATGGGACTAAAACTTCCAGCATGTCCAAGCCGTTATTATGTAATATCAGAGTACATTACAAGAGGAGGTATAAAAGGAGAGGACTACAACTCCCAGCATGTCCAAGCAGTTATTATGTAATATCAGAGTACATTACAAGAGGCGGTATAAGAGGAGAGGACTACAACTCCCAGTAAATCCAGGGTGTTCTAATGTACACTGATATTACATAATAATGACCTGGACATGCTGAGAGTTGCAGTCCTCTCCTGTTATAATTCCTCTTGTAATGTACTCTGATGTTACATAACAGGAGGTATAAGAGGAGAGGACTACAACTTTCAGCATTGGCTCTTTTACATTGAATCCATCCTTCACTTCTTCCCATGCATCACCGATCATCTTCTTCATTACTGCACTGCTGAGCTCCGCCTACTGTTCTGGTCACATGATGGTGAGGTCATCGCAGGTCCTTCATCCCCCTCTTCTCTGCTCAGCTCCGCCTCCTGCACCTGACATTCTTGCAGGTCCTACAGCTCCAGTAGAAGAGTTCTGCTGGTGTCCGGAGCTGTCAGCACTGTGGTATTGATTTATCTTATATTTAGTGAGGGGACCTTACACTGCATTGTAAATTGCAGCTTTTCAGCTGTCCGCCAGTTTGCCATCCACTGACATTCAGTTGAGCAGCAGCACTGAAGCAGGGGGCCCTTTAGATGATGGGGGCCCAGGGCACCAAGACTTTGACACAAAGAACTGTAGTGCCAAAATAAAAGAGCCAAAGAACACAGCAACAGAACTAGAAAATCATGGGGCCCAAAGCAAACTTTAGGCATCAAATCTCAGACCAGACCCTCCTGACAGACCCTAAAATTCATACAGACCCCAGATTAGACCCCAAATTTATACAGACCACAAATTTATTCAGACCCCAAATTAATTTAGCCCCCATAACCTCCTTCCTTTAAATACAGACCTCAGCTCAGACCCCAAATTAATGGTGGCCCCCTATATCGTCAGATCACTGCAGATACTCCAAAATTGTTGTTCTGCACTAACATGACATCTGAAAAGTGTCTACATACACTAAGTCCTAACTCAGGACACAGTGTGACTGCTGGAGAAGACAAAAGGGCAGTGATTGATACCAGCAATACACTCATGGCTCCCTGGCTCGCAGCTCCTGTGTACAAAGGAGCGCTTCCACAATGGAAGGTTCATTAATAATACTGTCTGACCCAGGAAGAAGTACATCAGCGACTTAAAAAGATTAAAATAGACAAAACGCCAGGACAGGATGGCATACACCCCCGTATCCTAAAGGAATTAAGTAATGTCATAGCAAGACCCTTATTTCTGATATTTGCAGACTCTATAGTGACAGGGAATGTCCCACAGGATTGGCACATGGCAAATGTGGTGCCAATATTCAAAAAGGGTCCAAAAACAGAGCCTGGAAACTATAGGCCGGTAAGTTTAACATCTGTTGTGGGTAAACTGTTTGAAGGTTTTCTGAGAGACTCTATATTAGAGCTCAGTGATAGAAAACAGAGGGTGGTTATTAACGGTACACACTCAGATTAGGTCACTGTCACTAGTGGGGTACCTCAGGGGTCAATATTGGGCCCTATTCTCTTCAATATATTTATTAATGATCTTGTAGAAGGCTTGCATAGTAAAGTATTAATTTTCGCAGATGACACTAAACTGTGTAAAGTAATTTACACTGATGAGGACAGTATACTACTACAGAGGGATCCGGATAGATTGGAGGCTTGGGCAGATAAGTGGCAGATGAGGTTTAACACTGACAAATGTAAAGTTATGCACATGGGAAGGAAAAATGCAAGTCACCCGTACATACTAAATGGTAAAACACTCGGTAACACTGACATGGAAAAGGATCTAGGAATTTTAATAAACAGCAAACTAAGCTGCAAAAACCAGTGTCAGGCAGCTGCTGCCAAGGCCAATAAGATAATGGGTTGCATCAGAAGGGGCATAGATGCCCAGTGATAAGAACATAGTCCTACCACTTTACAAATCACTAGTCAGACCACACATGGAGTACTCTGTACAGTTCTGGGCTCCTGTAAACAAGGCAGACATAGCAGAGCTGGAGAAGGTCTAGAGGAGGGCAACTAAAGTAATAACTGGAATGGGGCAACTACAGTACCCTGAAAGATTATTCAAATTAGGGCTATTCACTTTAGAAAAAAGACGACTGAGGGGAGATCTAATTAATATGTATAAATATATCAGGGGTCAGTACAGAGATCTATCCCATCATCTATTTATCCCCAGGACTGTGACTGTGACGAGGGGACATCCTCTGCGTCTGGAGGAAAGAAGGTTTGTTACACAAACATAGAAAAGGATTCTTTACGGTAAGAGCAGTGAGACTATGGAACTCTCTGCCTGAGGAGGTGGTGATGGTAAGTACAATAAAGGAATTCAAGAGGGGCCTGGATGTATTTCTGGAGCGTAATAAAATTACAGGCTATAGCTTCTAGAGAGGGGTCGTTGATCCAGGTAGTTATTCTGATTGCCTGATTGGAGTCGGGAAGGAATTTTTTTATTCCCCTAAAGTGGGGGAAATTGGCTTCTACCTCACAGTTTTTTTTTTTTTGCCTTCCTCTGGATCAACTTGCAGGATAACAGGCCGAACTGGATGGACAAATGTCTTTTTTCGGCCTTATGTACTATGTTACTATGTTACTGACCGCTGGTCCTTCAGAATCACGGACATTTTAATAAAATAAAAAATCGCAAAGGCCATTTTTTAGATGTCCCAAAAAGATGACATGTCCAAGAAAAGGAGGATGAATAGTCACCCTACGGTTAGCACCAAAAGAGGTAGCATTTAGCATAAGTTCCTGTCCAAAAGCGGTCACCTTGCCATGGTGGATGGGCACAAATGATTTTGATCAAAGTATATTTGCTAAGAACCTGATATTTATTCATATAGTGATTTCAGCATTAGTTCATATATTCTGTTTGCAGAGTGCTGTTGCATTGTATTTGATGGATGGCTGCAACATGCCCCACTATATAAACATATAGTGGAATACATCACTTACACAGGCTTAAGGAGAAAAACAAAGCTAGAAAATGCACAGTAGGAAGCACTATTCAGGGAGGCATTAACATTACCTGAGCTCAGTTTCTCAGGGCAAGGAATCCCAACTGCTCTGTCCAGGAACTCAGATGGAAGGGGCACTGTTGCTATGATTGTACCACTAGTAGAAGTTGCCCCACCTCATCACATATGGTGGTGTTCATGTGCAGGAGAGCCTTACTGCATATTGTCACTTACAGTACTGCCATCCTCTTGCTCATCGTTACCTCAAATATCAGGGGGTGGCCTCGCAGGAATTACTACCCAAGCAGGGACTACTACCCAAACGTTTATGCCCCATTTTTTAGTGCCCGGAGTACAACTCAGAGACAAGTGGGGATATCGTCAGAGGAAATAGCTGCTGGATCACCCAATAAAGAAATGCAAATAATAAATCTTACCGACTTGACATTAACACCAGAACACAAAACCGTGCTATGTAAAGGCCTATCCTTTACACCAGGGGTGCACAACCTTTTTTGGTCTTGGGGCCGCATTGTAACATCGCTCTATTTTAAGGGGCCGCAAATAAAAAATGTTGATCGGCACTCATCTGCCTATTACACAAGCCAGTGCAAAGTGACTGGGGAGGAGTGATCGCTGCCACAGTCATTCCGCCTTCATTTAGATTACACAGGGAGATGTGCTGTAGATAATCGGACATCTTTCATCCTGATAAAATATACAAATCAGCCGACAAATGAGCGATTCCTTGTTTATCGACTGATCAGCTGCACGATTATACTGGCCAGATATAAGATATGAGCGCTCCTATGAACACTTGTTTCCAGTAATTGTCCCAAATATCGTGCTGCAGCATAGCCCTTGAAACTGAAGAGTTATACTTACCTGCTCCCTACCGCTCCGGTCCTTCGAACTGCCCCACTGTTTACACCTGGCAGTGCATGGACATGGTCATACACCACTCCAGACAATGACTGGCTTACGCGGTGATGTGGCCACAAGCAACACGTCACTGCTGAAGCCAATCATTGACTGGAGCCGCGCAAGTGACCATGGCCATGCACTGTCAGGTGTAAACAGAGCAGGAACCGGAAGATGGAGGCAGCGGGGGCAGCGCAGAGGACCAGAGAGGAGTGCAGCAGGTAATTATGAATCTTCTATTTCAGAGGCCATGCTATAGGAACTTGTTAAAAATAATTTTAATCAGAAAAGTGGCGACATTTCCTTCCATCCTGCCTCCTATTTATAAATCATCGTTTTCCTTCACTGCAGAGGACGGAGCTCACTGGTTATTACCATTTCCTGCCAATCCTGTACAAAACGTTTTTAAAAAGTATATATTTTTTCAAACTATAGCTCCTTATTCTTTAAATATGCAAACTGACACCAAAATAAATGATTAAAATTAGTTCCCTATTTCGTGTAGGCCGTTTTGCTATATAATATGAAAAGTTTCACGTGAATGGGGCGGTAATGGTGACGGTTTTGATTGGTGTGGGTGTTTTTTCTTTTATGTATTTTTTTTTTTACTTAATATATTTCTGCTACATAATATGTCCCCCAAGAGGTCATAAAAAGACCTTCGGGGACACTGTCACTTTTTAAAATTTTGCACTTTTTCCTTTTTATTTCTATTTGAAATTTCTTAATATTTAATTGTATTTTATTTATAATTTGATTAAATTTATTTTATTTTTTTCTATAATTTTTTTAAATATATTTTTGCCACATAATATGTCCCCCAAGGGTAATAAAAAGTTGTGGGACAGTGAACACTCTTTTATTAAGCACTTTTTCCTTTCTATTGCATTTTATTTATTTTTTTAAATCATTTTCAATTTTCTTGTGCCACATAATATTTTATTTCTCTTTTCTTTTATTTATATTTTATTATATTTTTTATTTATATATTTTTACCACAATTTGTCCCCAAGAGGTCACTGAAAGACCTTTGGGAGACAATAAGTTACTTTTTTTTGTACTATTTCCACTGTAACTGGAGCATCCAAAGGAGCCCCAGGGCACCGCTCCTCTGTTCCCGAGACACCCAGCAATCACGTGATCGGCGGGTCCACACTGAGAGCGCTCATAGAGGAGAAGGCAGAAGCTCTAATAAAGCGCTTCTGTCTTCTCCTCGGCTTCCCTGCTCTCACTAATAGCCGGGGACCCTTTTCGCTCCTGCTACAGCGCAGGAGCAAAACCTGTGATCCATATGCTGTGCGGCGATCTGTGCAGAAACACAGCTGAGTGCAGGATCAGCTGTGTTTCTGCCCAGCAGGGTGGGGGCCGCAAACCATGGCTCTGGGGGCCGCATGCGACCCGCGGGCCGCAGGTTGTGCACCCCTGCTTTACACCATTACCCTATTTCGATTGTTTTAGTTGGGTTAAGGACATCAATTTGTTTGCAAGGAAACTGTCCCTATATAAAGAACATAAAAACTTGGAGAGAGATCCAATTAAACAAAGTTCCAAAGAAGTACAAGCAATACAAATTTTAGAGGAGAAATAGTGCCACTAAGGGCACCATATAGTACCTTAACTCCACAATCAAGATTTAACCCATCAGTCTCGAAATATGGGAAAATAGTGTCATTTGTAGACCTAGTCACCAGGGATCTTCAAAAAATAAAAACTAGAAGCGCACTCTTGGGATCAAATCTAACTCCACAAGAGAAAGTAGCTTTGGACAGTCTGATGAAAGACAATAATCTAGAAATTAAACCCTCAGACAAGGGTGGTAACATAGTACTCCTTAATAAAGAGTACTATGTACATATGGTGATGGCCCTCTTGGAGGATACTAATACATATCGATTATTGAAAGAAAATCCCACAGAGAAATTCAATCTGAAAGCTATTCTAGATCAAGCTAAAGAGAGAGATCTCATCACCAAAGAAGAACTGAACGTTCTCTACAACCCCATCCAACCATAGCTACTTTCTATGCAATTCCCAAGGTGCATAAAAAACGTGACCCTATACCAGGGAGGCCCATAGTGTCAGGCAATCAAAGTCTGTGTGAGGGGATCAGCCGCTATGTGGACCAAATGATATCCCCTTTTGCATCCAGTTTATCCTCATACCTGAAAGATACCAAGGACATGCTGACCTTGATAGCGAGTCTGGATGTAGAGGCCCTCTACACCAGCATTAAACACGATCTGGGCCTAGAAGCAATTAGATATTATTTAAACACTGTCATGGTCTTACCTTCTTGCTGTTCTCCTTCGTTTGACATGTGCTGGCGGCCATCTTGGTTTCTGGGTTTCTTGTAGCCTCCCACCCTGCGGCTTCTCCTTCCCACTGGGAGGAGCTGGATGCCTAGCTCATATATATAGGAGGTCTGTGGCTTCAGTTCCTTGCTTGGTCCTCCTGTGTTCACATGCTTCTAAGACTGCTGCTGCTTCTGGCTCCTGATCCTGGCTTCGTCTGACTACCCTGCTGGTTCCTGATCCAGGCTTCATCTGACTACCCTGCTGGTTCCCGATCCAGGCTTCGTCTGACTACCCTTCTGGTTCCTGACCTCTGGCTTCGCAAGACCCTGCTTCGGTTTAGCCATCCATTTGGACTTTTGCCTTACAGCTGGATTTTCAATAAAGCCTTCTTATTTCCACTTATCTCTTGTTGTACGTCTGGTTCATGGTTCCATGACAAACACCAAAGGCACACAGTTTCAAGAGCACAATAATTTAGTTTTATCACTATTACAATTTTTGTTAACACATAATTATTTTATATTTAATGGTAAGTTTTATTTACAGATCACCGGGACAGCACCTAGCTTTGCAAATTTATTTTTAGGGTGGTGAGAGGAACGCACAGTTTTCACAGAAGATAATTATCAATTCACAAATCACTTACTATACTTGGGTCTTTTTATAGACGACATTTTAATTTTATGGGATAACACTAGCACACATTTTCTTGAGTTTGTCAAGGAACTTAATGACAATTCACTAGGCCTTAAGTTTACCGCTGAGATAGACAAGAGAACTATTCATTTCTTAGACCTCACGATTACCCTGGAGGATGACGGCAGCGTTAAAACTACTATATATAGGACGCCCACCTCTACAAACAGCCTATTACACTGGCAAAGTCACCATCCTACCACCCTTAAAAAAGGAATTCCAATTGGGCAATACCTTCGGGCAAAACGAAATTGCTCCACAATTGAAGGGTTTGAGGAAGAGTGTAGGCTCCTATATGATAGATTTCTGTTAAGAGGATATCCGAAAAAGACCTTATATTATTGCATATAATCGAAATCAACCTGGAAATCAAAATGAGAAAGTAGTACGATGCATAGGCAACTACGAAGGGCAACACGAAAAGATACGCAATATCTTAAGATGACTGGCATATAAAGGAAAAATTAGTCCATAGTCACTTTAACCAGGGCAAAAAACAAGATAAAGCTACCTGGCTCCGGACAGTAGGATCATACCCATGTGTCGACTGCAGTTTCTGCGGAAAAATGATACCAAAAAAGGAATTTTTAAATCCAGTTGATAAAAAATACCAGATTAAAGAATATATAAACTGTAAATCTATGGGAGTAGTATATGCCATACAATGTGGTTGTCCGAAAATCTATGTGGGCAAAACCACACAAGAACTTAGAAGGCGCATCTCCAAACATCTCAGCACCATAAATACCATCAGTGATACATCCCTTTCAAGACATATGCACAATAAATATAATGGAAATATCCAGAGCTTAAAAGTATGGGGTATTCAAAAACTGAAGTTAGGCCCAAGAATGGGCAACTTGGACAAAAGGCTACAACAGGAGGAAACCCGGTGGATATATCATCTGGGTAGCTTAGCTCCACATGGGTTGAATGAGGGCTTTACCTATGCCTCGTTCCTTTGAGAGAGATTCCAATAACCTTTTTTAAAAATGATAAAATACATTAGAGATAAATTATCTATAGAACTACATGATGACTAACAGCAGGGCGGCCAACCAGTCCTGTAAAACCTGCAATATGACTAAGTAAACACGTATCTCTATATTGTAAGTGAAACCATATGACACAAGTGGGATCCCTCTTAAAAATCTTGAAAAATCCAAAAACCTACTATGGTATAAAATAAAATATAGTAAAATATATACATACCTGGTGGGCTACAGATGGGATATAGCGAGGTTGGGCGCTTCAGGGTATCTGCAAAAAATATAGAAGAGAGCATGGATTTATGCTGAGCAGTAGATGCATGTCATTACCCACATTAAGCGTGAAATAATAAGATCAGCAATGATGGGAGAGGGAACAATAATATCTAATCTATCCCCATTAGGGTTATGATATGGCATGCAAGATATAAATAATTAGGAAAATCCCATAGCTATACCAATTATGTAGGCACACACTAGTAAGGTAAAACATCTGGGCACCCTATCACTGTTGAGTAAATATACAGATGAGGGATCCTGGAAAAGATATGGTTTCATGCCCCAATGAGCGCGCATGCGCCCATGGGACTGGGCAGTTGAACGGTAAAGAATATTCAGCATCAACTCATCGCTAGTAGTGAAATCCGGAAGGATCGGATGTCCCAAATGCGCGTAGAAGGGGGCCATTCTATCAGGTCGCCATAGGAAAGCAGGCACAGTTCTGCAATCAAGCATCCGTCAGGTCTACAGCCCTGTCATGTACAGCAGTAACCATGGCAAATCTCTCAGCGACGAAGTCCCAGCACATGCGCAATACTAGATCATACTAGCCTGCTCTATCACTCTGAGTAGGCGCAGTAAACCATGACATCTAGAAGAGAATAACACTAAGTATCTAGACATGTGCGCTGATGAGAGGCACTCAGCTGGCGTACAAGTATAAGAACTAGTACGCGCTGTGGATAGGAAGAGTTAATTCAATCTCAGACCGGACGCATGCGCATCTATATTGGGAGAGAGTGAAATCAGAAAATAAGTGCCCAGACAGAGTGATATATTTGTGTTTTAGCCAGCAAGTGCCATGCCAAGCAAGGAGTTCTGATACATTTACAAGTAGTAAAGTGAACAGTAGGAGGGCACTCACTGTCAGCAAGTAGCGCACTGTGAAACAGTGTGCTCCAAATAGAGCACGGAAGATGCCATGTGGAAGTAGTGGAGATAGCTAGGCAGTTAAAAGTGAAGTTTGCCCTCTAGTGGTTTCACCATAATATTCAGACTATATTCAGATTACTACCAGTGACAGGGCAGGCACAGCTGATAATTTTAATCACGTCAGTTCTAGTTAATTTTATGGACAAGTAATAAATGTTAAATTTTAGCACTTCAATAACACGTGTCAATCCAGAGACAATTAATGGTCCTAGTGACCAATTGTAAATGATTAGATTGTTACGTCTCAACACGTGTTAGGGGGTCAAATGTAAATAAAGTAAGGGCAATCAGATGCTCCACTCAGATCCCTTCAGACCTCAGATCAGACTCCTCGCTCCAATTCCTGCAGACCTAAGATCAGACAAAAATAAATAAATAAGGCAACTTACCTCTCCAGCTCTGGACAGCACCTCCACTCTGTAACTCGGCTGTTCATGTTGTTCTGCACTGACATGACATCTGAAAAGTGTCTACATACACTAAGTCCTAACTCAGGACACAGTGTGACTGCTGGAGAAGACAAAAGGGCAGTGATTGATACCAGCAATACACTCACGGCTCCCTGGTTCGCAGCTCCTGTGTACAAAGGAGCGCTTCCACAATGGAAGGTTCATTAATAATACTGACCGCTGGTCCTTCAGAATCACGGACATTTTAATAATATACAAAATCGCAAAGGCCAGTTTTTATATGTCCCAAAAAGATGACATGTCCAAGAAAAGGAGGATGAATGGTCACCCTACGGTTAGCACAAAAAGAGGTAGCATTTAGCATAAGTTCCTGTCCAAAAGCGGTCCTTGCCATGGTGGATGGGCACAAATGATTTTGATCAAAGTATATTTGCTAAGAACCTGATATTTATTCATATAGTGATTTCAGCATTAGTTCATATATTCTGTTTGCAGAGTGCTGTTGCATTGTATTTGATGGATGGCTGCAACATGCACCACTATATAGACATATAGTGGAATACATCACTTACACAGGCTTAAGGAGAAAAACAAAGCTGGAAAATGCACAGTAGGAAGCACTATTCAGGGAGGCATTAACATTACCTGAGCTCAGTTTCTCAGGGCAAGGAATCCCAACTGCTCTGTCCAGGAACTCAGATGGAAGGGGCACTGTTGCTATGATTGTACCACTAGTAGAAGTTGCGCCACCTCATCACATATGGTGGCGTTCATGTGCAGGTGAGCCTTACTGCATATTGTTTTCCATGTATGGAGCTCCCCACTGTTGCCTCCGCGATCTGGCAGGGGCCTGCAGGGGTATGGAAAACAGACAGTCTAAAGTTTCCCCCTCATCCTGGTACCCAGCAGGAGCTCTGTGGCAATACAGAAGATGATGTCACCGCATTTTTTGCTGCCCTATATTGGGAAGGGTACATTGCTGGTTCTCCACAGTTGTCCCTGGGGCACAGCACTACAGAAAGCTCCAATAATAACTGTTCATATTTAGATAGTGACATCACTGGAGATCCCTGATCATATCTGTTTAACAGAGGCCAGTGGCATTTGTCATCCATATGCTATGATGGCATCCATCAAACAGATACAGTTTTTATAGGACTCTGGGATGAAATAGTGCAGCCCAGGGGCATAGCTATAGGTTCATGGGCCCTGGTGCAAGAGTTCAGTTTGGGCCCCCTCTACCCTCAATACCGTTTCCTAACATCACATCTCTGGTACAATAATACCTATACAATCTATAAAAAAGCGTCATATGTACAATTGTACTACATAAAAAGACTGATATCACATTTAAAATAACATGCCTCAAGCATCAAAACATATTGGACCATTACATTTATAAAAGATTAACCTGTTACCCTATAATCATTGTCTAGATGAAAGCAAAAGTAACCCACATAAAGGCTACAGCTAATAATCCTCCTGACAACAGGAAAAAGCTTCACAACTCCTGTTTCAGGCATCCTGTTTCAGGCATCCTACATATTTTCTAAGGCTATGTTCAAACTGGTGTTTTTCTGTCAGAACAATGGACAAAAGAACTGACTGAATAACGGATGCAGTCATGCAGACTTGTCTGCATCCGTCATCATAGACTTAATGTTAAAATAAAGATGGAAGCTTTCTTCCGTTACATTTGTTTATCTTTAAAAAAAAATCACATGCCCATTATACCCATCTCTCCCAGGACAGACGCATTGCAGGTCCCTTTTTACATGTGATACATACCTTGTAGATTCCTGGGGACGGGGAATGTAGTTGGAACGATAGAGAGATGAGAACTTCCCACTCCAGGGTTGCCAACCTCCACTTCAGTAACTTCTGGACAAGTGATCTAAAAATCACAGATCAGACCAATTTTAAAGACAAATCCCACCATCCCACCATAAAGAGCATAAATGGCTGTTTTAGTATTTATTTATTTTTTCGGCATTCAACTGAGCGGGTATATCATGTGATATTTCTATAAGTTGAACACTGTATAGAGATCAGCTCTCTTTGCTCGTCAACGCCGCCTCGCCTCACTCACTTCAGCAGGCACACAGCTTCGCCTCCTCCACGTCCAGCCGTACAGCTCTGCCAGACGGGAGCGGGACTATTCCCTCTTCTTGCTGCGCCTGCACGCACAGACGCTCTGCCTTGGCCCCCACCCTATGTGAACTTACTTAAGTTAGGGGCCCGGTTGCAATTGTGACTGCTGTGACCCCTATAGCTAAGCCACTGGTGTAGAGCATTAACAGTAAACCATGAATTTACTGTGATCAAATGTCACAATGGTGCCTTAGCTTATTATGCTTCTATAAATTAATTCCTCCCAATATCTGCTCTACTTTTGGTATGTTTATTATGTCCCATTTTACATAACACTCTAGTAAATAAATACCTGAATGGTATAAATGCATTAGTTCATAAAAGTGCTCGGCTGTTATTTTACTGTTAGAATTTAAGGAGTGTGATTATCATCTTTCTTGATCCACTGGGTGGCACTGTAACAGTGCGTTAAGTGTGTTAAGTGTGTTTGGCTCCTTCGTGCTGCCTTCCATCACTACTACTCTACATGCGATCCTGGCCGGGGGGTTTAGTCACAGGTGTTTTGTGCCTATCCTGATGACTACCCCCTAGTGAAGTGAATGTGACTTGTGTGAAATTGTCCTGAGGGGCATTTCATTCATTTATTTGTTATATTTTCACCATTTATATTAGTGTAAGTTTATGCCTTTTGTGTGAAGCTGCCCTGAGGGGCATTTCACCATTTCTATTATTAATTTGTTATTATTTAAAAAACCGATTTGATACATATGCAAATTAACCTGAGATGAGTCCTGTCCCTGACTCATCTCACATACAGGACTCATCTCAGGTTAATTTGCATATGTATCAAATCGGTTTTTTAAAGCAATAAAAGCACACAGAGCTATGGGGACTGGGTATTACGGATGTGCTAGCGGCCATCTAGCAACCCATGTCCTCAGCTCTATACACAAAATCCCGGTGACAGGTTCCCTTTAATTTCTATCATCAATAATTTATATCATTATCAATTTTTAGTTTTCTATATCCTTCCCTTATATAGCTTTGTTCACTTATAGTACCACGTACTATTCCTAAATCATGTGATAGAGCTATCTAGCCCTATGTCTCATTTCCTACCCGTGGCTTCCCTTTATCAATTTTTTCCCATGATAGAGCTATCTAGCCCTACGTCTCATTTCCTACCCGTG
The DNA here is from genome assembly GCF_014858855.1 of Bufo gargarizans. Taxonomy (NCBI): domain Eukaryota; kingdom Metazoa; phylum Chordata; class Amphibia; order Anura; family Bufonidae; genus Bufo; species Bufo gargarizans. The sequence continues at coordinate 366,288,107 of NC_058082.1, read as the reverse complement.
GCTTCCCTTTATCAATTTTTTCCCATGACTTTGTGTCCCAACAGGGATTGGCGCTTGTTTTCCTTCTCTCCTATTTTTTGGGGTCTATACTGTAAGTGACTGACTTTGTTCAACACTATAGATATATCACCCTACATACGCATTCACACATTTGTGAGGTGTTTGTAGTCACGAACACTTTGTTTGAGCTGCCTCCCCCCTTCTTTCTCTTCTTCCTCTTCCTCTCTCTTTTACACGACTTGAACCACCCCTGTCGGCGCCCAGATCCCTTCATTCCTTTGGGATACGGTGTGATCCCCAAGTGTCTGAATTAACTTCCATTTTTTCTCTACTCTATTTTCACTACGAGATTACCACTTAAGCACTGAGAGGAGTGAGTGAGCAGGGAAGCTACTGAGAATGTTAGCCCACCTCTAAATGCAGGAGAAGATGGACCAGAATTTCGGCTTAGGCGAAACTGTAGATGACAAGAGGATAATGTTTTTGTCTCTGGCGGTTTTACAAAACGTACATTCTACAAATACATAATTTGTATGTACAGTATTTAATGGCATTATATACATGGTGTATATTCATTATGTGAGTAGATGTTACAATATATTCATGTATTTTATTGGTACAGTGAGCCCTCAAGATACAATGACCTAAGGATACAATATTTTCAACATACAATGCTTTTCTGACCCATCGTACATTGAAACCAGAGTCAACATACAATGTCTAAGACTCAGATCCAACCAGCCACTTATCTGGTAAAATAGCTGTATTAGTTTTGATTATATATAAGGACTTGTTTTATCTGTCTTGGTTATCTGCTTATTTTTCTTAAATCTTAATTATTATTTTTTATCTTGGACCTTTTGGGGCTTTGGAACCGATTACTCAAGTTACAATGGTTTCAATAGACAATGGTCATCCTGGAATCAATTGCTATTGTAACTTTAGGGACCACTTGCATATATTATTGTATATATTAAGAATAATGCATAATACATATATATATATCTATATATCTATATATATATATCTATATAGATATATATATATATATATATATATACAGTACAGACCAAAAGTTTGGACACACCTTCTCATTCAAAGAGTTTTCTTTATTTTCATGACTATGAAAATTGTAGATTCACACTGAAGGCATCAAAACTATGAATTAACACATGTGGAATTATATACATAACAAAAAAGTGTGAAACAACTGAAAATATGTCATATTCTAGGTTCTTCAAAGGAGCCACCTTTTGCTTTGATTACTGCTTTGCACACTCTTGGCATTCTCTTGATGAGCTTCAAGAGGTAGTCACCTGAAATGGTCTTCCAACAGTCTTGAAGGAGTTCCCAGAGATTCTTAGCACTTGTTGGCCCTTTTGCCTTCATTCTGCGGTCCAGCTCACCCCAAATCATCTCGATTGGGTTCAGGTCCGGTGACTGTGGAGGCCAGGGTATCTGGCGCAGCACCCCATCACTCTCCTTCATGGTCAAATAGCCCTTAAACAGCCTAGAGGTGTGTTTGGGGTCATTGTCCTGTTGAAAAATAAATGATAGTCCAACTAAACGCAAACCGGATGGAATAGCATGCCGCCCTCCAAGTCCGGACCTATCGATGAGGCAAGAGACTTGAAGGGCGGGCAAAGGCAGAGACTGGGGAGGAGTAAAGTGAAAAGAAGGCAGAGCAGCCTGGGCATCTACACACTGAACGCCGCCCCTGGGCACTTGCGAGTGCTCATTTGCATATGAATTAAACTTAGTTTTTCCTGCTGGTGCAAGTCTAAAGAAAAGAACAAAGGTACCATTACAATCCTATATAAGTGTGCTACAGAGCCATGTAAGCACTGTATATGGCCATATGGAGGTGACATACTCCCTTTAACAGCAAGAAATTGGTTTATTTCACCCAACAATGTAACTTTACTTCACTGTCAGGTATGTAGTGCTGGAACACACCCTCCAAGCCATTTGTGAATGACTGGCCTGATAACCGTGGAAATGTCCCCCCAGAATCTAACAGCTGTATTTACTGGTTTTATTTGACTGTCAGCAATGCAGCGCAGGCTGCAAATGTACTATCTAGCACAAAAATGGGAATTTGTCAACCGACAATGTAACAGCAGTATTTACTGGTTTTATTGGACTCTCAGAAATGCAGCACAGGCTGTAAATGTACTATCTAGCACAAAAAGACTTATCCAGGCCATTCTGAGATGTTTTTTTCGTCACATATTGTCACATGACACTGGTAAAATGGAGTAAAAAAATAAATAAAAATTACCCAAAATTTGGAAAAATTAGCAAATGTCCAAGTTTCAATTTCTCTACTTCTATAATACATAGTAATACCTCCAAAAATAGTTATTACTTTACATTCCCCATATGTCTACATTCCACATGTTTGGATCATTTTGGGAATGCCATTTTATTTTTTGGGGACGTTAAAATCCTTAGAAGTTTAGAAGCAAATCTTGCAATTTTTCAGAAATTTTATAAAACCCACTTCTTAAGGACGAGTTCAGGTCTGAAGTCACTTTGTGTGGCTTACATAATAGAAACCACCCAAAAATGACCCCATTTTATAAACTACACCCCTCAAGGTATTCAAAACCCTTTAGGTGTTCCACAAGAGTTATTGCAAAATGGAGATGAAATTTAAGAATTTAAATTTCTTGGCAAATTTTCCATTTTAATAAATTTTTTCCAGTAACAAAGCAAAGGTTAACAGCCAAACAAAACTCAATATTTATTGCCCTGATTCTGTAGTTTGCAGAAACACCGCATATGTGGTTGTAAACTACTATACGGGCACACAGCAAGGCGTAGAGAGAAAGGAGGGCCGTGTGGTTTTTGGAAGGCAGATTTTTCTGGACTGGTTTATTTACACCATGTCCCATTTGAAGCCCCCCTGATGCACCCCTAGAGTAGAAACTCCATAAAAGTGACCCCATTTTGGAAACTACGGGATAAGGTGGCAGTTTTGTTGGGACAATATAAGGGTACATATGATTTTTGGTTGCTCTATATTACATTTTTGTGAGGCAAGGTTACCAAAAATAGAAATGTAATCTCCATTTGCTATTAACTGTTGAGGAACACCTAAAGAGTTAATAAAGTTTGTAAAATCAGTTTTGAATACCTCTTGTGTAGTTTCTTAGATGGGGTCACTTTTATGGAGTTTCAACTCTAGGGGAGCGTGACGGGTTCTTCAAATGGGACATGGTGCCAAAAAAAAGGCCATCAAAATCTGCCTTCCAGAAACCATATGGCGTTCCTTTCCTTCTGCGCCCTGGCGTTTGGTCATACAGCAGTTTACGACCACATATGGGGTGTTTCTGTAAACTGCAAAATCAGGGTAATAAATATTAAGTTTTGTTTGGCTGTTAACCCTTGCTTTGTTACTTAAAAAAATGGATTAAAATAAAACATTTGCCAAATAACATGTTTTGGCACCATTTTAGTAACATAGTACATAAGGCCTAAAAAAGACATTTGTCCATCCAGTTCGGCCTGTCATCCTGCAAGTTGATCCAGAGGAAGGCAAAAAAACCCTGTGAGGTAGAAGCCAATTTTCCTCACTTTAGGGGAATAAAAATTCCTTCCCGACTCCAATCAGGCAATCAGAATAAATCCCTGGATCAACGATCTCTCTCTAGTAGCTATAGCCTGTAATATTATTACGCTCCAGAAATACATCCAGGCCCCTCTTGAATTCCTTTATTGTACTCACCATCACCACCTCCTCAGGCAGAGAGTTCCATAGTCTCACTGCTCTTACCGTAAAGAATCCGCTTCTATGTTTGTGTACAAACCTTCTTTCCTCCGGACGCAGAGGATGTCCCCTTGTCACAGTCACCGTCCTGGGAATGAATAGATGATGGGATAGATCTCTGTACTGACCCCTGATATATTTATACATATTAATTAGATCTCCTCTCAGTCGTCTTTTTTCTAAAGTGAATAACCCTAATTTTGATAATCTTTCAGGGTACTGTAGTTGCCCCATTCAGGTTATTACTTTAGTTGCCCTCCTCTGGACCCTCTCCAGCTCTGCTATGTCTGCTTTGTTCACTGGAGCCCAGAACTGTACACAGTACTCCATGTGTGGTCTGACTAATGATTTGTAAAGTGGTAGGACTATGTTCTCATCACGGGCATCTATGCCCCTTTTGATGCAACCCATTATCTTATTGGCCTTGGCAGCAGCTGCCTGACACTGGTTTTTGCAGCTTAGTTTGCTGTTTTCCATGTCAGTGTTACCAAGTGTTTTACCATTTAATAAGTACGGGTGACTTGCATTATTCCTTCCCATGTGCATAACTTTACATTTGTCAGTGTTAAACCTCATCTGCCACTTATCTGCCCAAGCCTCCAATCTATCCAGATCGCTCTGTAGTAGTATACTGTCCTCATCAGTGTTAATTACTTTACACAGTTTAGTGTCATCTGCGAAAATTGATATTTTACTATGCAAGCCTTCTACAAGATCATTAATAAATATATTGAAGAGAATAGGGCCCAATACTGACCCCTGAGGTACTCCACTAGTGACAGTGACCCAATCTGAGTATGTACCATTAATAACCACCCTCTGTTTTCTATCATTGAGCCAGTTACTTACCCACTTACAGACGTTTTCTCCCAGTCCGAGCATTCTCATTTTATATGCTAACCTTTTATGTGGTACAGTGTCAAATGCTTTGGAGAAGTCCAGATACACGACATCCATTGATTTGCCGCTGTCAAGTCTAGAACTCACCTCCTCATAGAAACTGATAAAATTTGTTTGACATGATCGATCCCTCACGAAGCCATGCTGATATGGCGTAATTTGCTTATTTCCGTTAAGATGCTCTAACATAGCATCTCTCAGAAAACCTTCAAACAGTTTACCTACAACAGATGTTAAACTTACCGGCCTATAGTTTCCAGGCTCTGTTTTTGGACCCTTTTTGAATATTGGCACCACATTTGCCATGCGCCAATCCTGTGGGACATTCCCTGTCAACATAGAATCTGCAAATATCAGAAATAAGGGTCTGGCTATGACATTACTTAATTCCCTTAGGATACGGGGGTATATGCCATCCGGTCCTGGCGATTTGTCTATTTTAATCTTTTTAAGTAGCTGTTGCACTTCTTCCTGGGTCAGACAGGACACTTTTAATGGTGAATTTATTTCAACATTCGACATGTCATCTGACAGTTTATTTTCCTCAGTGAATACATTGGAGAAAAAAATATTTAACAGCTTTGCTTTCTCCTCGTCGCTCTCTGCGACTCCCCCCTCATTACTCTTTAACGGGCCGACACCTTCAGATTTATACTTTTTAACATTTATATCATTGAAGAACATTTTAGGGTTAGTTTTACTCTCTTTGGCAATTAATCTCTCGGTCTCTAGTTTGGCCGCTTTTATTTGTTTTTTACATGTTCTATTTTTTTCCTTATAGTTTTTCAGTGCTTCCGTGCTACCTTCCTGTTTTAGTGCTTTCTTTTTGTCTTTTCTTTCAAATCTTTGTTTATTGATGCATGGCAAAGGTACAGGGTATACATTCCAGTTTGTACATACACAGCACAGCAAAAGAAAATCTTATAGGCAGAATTACATCCCTGTTCAACAAATGCCTGATTCCATCGGACAGGCTATAAGCGTATCAGTTAAACAAAAAAACAATAAAGTAAAAATAAACAATAAACTAGGCACAAGTCGTGGAACACATATAGAGGGCAAGACAGAATCGCTGCAGCTGGTTTGGCGAGTTGAATTCAGATGAGCGAATTCCCTAAAACATGCAGTGGAGTTTACCATATAATGAGATAACCATATAAAGGAGCTAATTAGATGGAGCTTGTCTGGAGGTCATGGCAATCAGAGAGGGCTATACCATGCGTGGAGGGATAGAATGCAAGTTATCTTACCCATTGGAGCTACACCAGTCAAACCAAGGAGCCCATAGTTTAAGGTATTTATCATGGGTGAAGGTTTCCCAACTGGATAACTCTTCAAATCTACAAACCTCTCTCACTCCATCTATCCACTCCCCTCTAGACGGAGGGTCCGTCGATAGCCAATGTCGTGGAACAAGGATTTTGGCTGCGGCTTTTAGATGAGAGACTAATGAAATTTTGGAAAGAGGGTAGTCTTTAGTTGGCAGATTCAGTAGTACAATCTTGGGAGTCAAAGGAGTACTTATGGAGCATATATCCTGTATGTCCTTTGACACTATTTCCCAAAACGCTGCAATTTCCGAGCATGTCCACCACACGTGGTAAGCCGTGCCCAGATCCCTGTTACATCTCCAGCAATATGGGGAGTAAGTGGGGTCCATTTTATGCAAAATAGCAGGAGTACGATACCAGTGGGCTACAAGTTTATAAGAGTTCTCTTGGATACGGACGCACCTAGAGAAGCCATGGGAATGGCTAAGAATGTCCCCTCTGTCCGTATCCTCAAGAGGATCGCCCAAATCTTTTTCCCATTGAGTAATATATGCTTTCTTTTTGTCATTTATTGCTTTCTTTACAGTTCTGTTTATCCACATTGGTTTCTTTTTGTTCCTTAACCTTTTATTCCCATACGGTATGTACCTCTCACAATGAGATTTTAGGATGCTTTTAAAGATATCCCATTTTGTGGCTGTATTTTTATTTATGAGGACTTTATCCCATTTAGTTAGGCCTATGGCCTCTCTTAGTTGGCTAAATTTAGCTTTTTTGAAGTTTGGTATTTTTGTTCCTCCCTGTAGAAACGCTCTTTTGAATGATAATTGGAAGGTTATTACTTTGTGGTCACTATTTCCCAGGTGTCCCCCAACCTGCACGTCTGTTGTTCTGTCAGGCCTATTGGTTAATACTAAGTCCAGTATGACCGTCCCTCTAGTCGGGTCCTGAACCAGTTGGGAGAGGTAATTGTCTTTGGTTATTGCCAAGAACCTGTTTCCTTTATAAGATATATAAGTTTCAGTTTCCCAGTCTATATCTGGGTACTTGAAGTCCCCCATAATAACCACCTCATTATGATTTGCCGCCTCGTCTATCTCGTTTAGTAGTAGATTTTCTGTGGACTCTGGTATATTAGTTGGTTTATAGTAAACTCCTATTAGTAATTTATTATTGTTTTCAGCGCCATGTATCTCTACCCACAGTGACTCCACATTTTAATTGTATTTTTTTGACCATGTTCATCTGAGGGGTTAGGTCATGGGGCATTTTTATAGAGCAGATTCTTACGGATGCGGTGATACCTAATATGTCTACTTTTTTAAAATTTAATTAGGTTTTACACTATATTATCCTTAAAAAAAAAAATACATTTTAGTATCTCCATAGTCTAAGAGTCCATTTTCTTTTTTTAGCCGATTGCCTTAGGTAGAGGCTCATTTTTTTGCGGGATGAAAAGACGGTTTTATTGGCACTATTTTTGGGGGCATATGCCTTTCTGATCGCTTGCTATTACACTTTTTGTGATGTAAGGTGACAAAAAAATGCCTTTTTATTATTATTTTTTTGACCCTGTTCTTCTGAGGGGTTAGGTCATTGGGTATTTTTATAGAGCAGATTCTTACGAACGCAGCGATACCTAATATGTCAACTTTTTTATTTATTTTTGTCTTACAAAATATAATTTTTGAAAAAAAAATATTTTTTGGGGTGTCTCAAGTCTGAGAACCATAGTTTTTTTTTCAATTGTCAGTGGCTAAATAGAATAAAATTGGGGAAGGGGATTATAAATTTAGTACTCCATGGAAGTGTGGTACTCCCTGAAGCAACCAATAATGCAGAGGCCCGGATGATCGGGGCACGTGTCACACTGAGTGGTGGTGTCCTTCCGTATCCCCCTCCTGTGACACACTCTGCACCTTTTTTGGAACTGTCCCTTCTTTCTAGTATGGGAGATTGTCACGGATGAACCGCGAGAAACCGCAAGATATCCGGAAATAAAACGCAGTCAATCGATTTTTTGATTGTCGCATCCAGGAATTACAGATTCAATTCCTGATACCCAGCAGATAACGCAATAAAGATAAATTCAATTCCTGTAGTTACAAGCTGTTGTCCTAGGAGGCCAACGTTCTCTTAATGTAATTACAGCTAGTCTCCTTAATTAACCCTACACAAAAAACTTCCTTGCTGCAGAAATCTCACAGCTAGGTGCGAACCGACACCTGACAAGAACATTTGGTCTGTCACTGATAGAGGGCGTGTAAGCCAGCCTTTCTGGCACCAATGGAAAATGAATATGTCATATGATTTTTACCCCTTTGTATGAATAGCATACGTAGGACAGATATGTAAATTATATCATTTTGTTGGTCAGGATCCTCTGAGTATTCTGATATAAAACATATGCCGCTGGGATAAGCCACATCCAGGTTATTAAACATCTCAGTAACTGAATATGATATAATTCTCATGTATAGTGTCAATGAGATCGACATTTTCTGAGGATCGTAAATTTGTCATTATTAGTTGTGTGCGACGGACGTGTGCTGAGATATGAAAATGTCATATTTTTGGGACTTGAACTTACCTCCGAATAACAGCACCCAGCCCAGGGGCTGAGCCTGAGATCCCGCCCTAACAGCTGGACCCTTCATAAGGCCATGAGCAAAATATAATGGGAGTCCTCCCTTGTGTAATATCATCTGAAGAAGCTAGCCACGAGGACCAAGGTGGCCTGGCAGCCATATTACCGGACTTTTTATTCCGGAACAAACTGACTTTCTTAGACTTTCCACAAAGGACATCCTTCTTCAAAAACTAAGTATTCCCTTTCATCTGTTTTCCCTTTTTATTTTACACTGGACTATCCTTCCCTATAATTGTTATTTTTTATAATTTCTGTATATGTTAATCATTTGTATTGTATGCATAATAAATGACGTTAAAGTAATTTTCTTCAGCCTCATACCTGCTCTGAGCACCGCAGAACGAATCCTAGGCGTTTCTGAAGAGTCGCTACCCGGATAGTTGTCGAAGGGTTTCCCTTGCCCTGTTACAAGGGATGGTGGCAGTCCACCTACAAATTGCGTAGTGTATGTTTTCTGTAGTTCGCACGCTCCATCCTAGCCTGTCTGCTGCCCAAATTCCGGCGCTTTCAGTTCACCTATCGCATCCCCACAGTGGACGATCTGCGGTCTGAAACGTATTGGAAGGCATTGAGCGGTCAGGCCGATAGGGGGCGTGTGATAGCAGTGGCAGCACGTGTAACAGTGCTGGCCGCTCCTGTGACAGGGACCACACCTGGAAAGTGTTGGCCAGGGACGATCCGGGTGCCTCTAGTTCCCGAGGTACTCAGTCAGAAAAGATCAGGTCCTTGAGGAACTTCATAAAACTGAAGGAATTTCCCTGTGTTGCCAGCACAAAAGAGTTGTACAAGGCAACCTGTGCCAAGTAGACCGCAACTTTTTTGTACCCTGTCCGGGTTTTACGCATGGCGTTATATGGCTTGAGGACTTGATCAGAGAGATCAACTTCTCCCATATACCAATTGTAGTCGACGATGAGCACCGTTGCCGCGGTACCTCGCACAGGGACAGGGGTGATGCCGTTACAGTGAATTGTGGACAGTACAAGGACACCCCTCTTGTCCTTATATCTGACCAGCAACAGGTTTCCACTGGTAAGGGCACGGGTCTCACCCCTGGGAATAGGTACCTGGAGGGGGAGGGTAGGGAGGCCGCATTGATTTTTCCGCACGGTCCCACAAGCGGACGTGGATCTGGCGTCGAGGGACTGGAACAAGGGGATACTATTATAAAAGTTCTCTATGTACAGGTGGTAATCTAGCAGCATAAGGTCCCACACAAGTTTCCCGCTAACACCCAGAGTGGGGGGACATTCTGGGGGTTGAATACGGGAATCTCGCTCCTGTTACACACAAAACTTGTAAGTGTACACTGAGGTACTCTCACAGAGTTTTTACAGCTTCACGCCATACATCGCCCGCTTAGAGGGAACATTCTGGCGGAAAATGAGTCTCCCCTTGAAAGCAATGAGAGACTCATCAACCGAGACCTCCTTTCCAGGTACATAGGGCTCCAAAAATTTGGCCCCAAAGTGATCAATGACCGGCCTGATTTTGTACAGGCGATCATAGGCAGGATCATCTGGGGGGGGGGGGGGGGTAATAATGCAGGCATTTCCGAATGGCCTCAAAACGGGAGCGTGTCATGGCCGTACTGTAAAGTGGGGTCTGGTAGAGGATGTCCCCACTCCAGTACAGCCTGACACTGAGTTTTTTGACTAGACCCATGTGTAGCATGAGGCCCCACGTCCTCATCTCGGCTGTTCTGACCGGAGTCCAGCCACCGGCCCTAGCCAAAAAAGATGCCTGGGTGTTGAGCAATGAACTGTTCGTTTGCTCCACCATCAGATTCACAAAGTGGTAAAAAAAAAACAACTAAAATAGTCATATTCAGTGAAGCCCACTGTGGAAATCTGGATTCCTGGTTGGCCAACAAAATCAGGAATCACAGACTCAAAATCCTCTGGGGTACACCATGCAAGTTCACCGGTAGGGGGCTCAGGTGGACTTATCTGGTGGGCCGGAAAACTAGTACGAGCCCCAGAGCTGCTCGTACTAGTGTGGGCCACAGGGTCCCTGGCATGGCGGTACCCTTGCTCCGCCTGGCGGCGTCTCAAGGTGGTATAGGACCCCGGAGTTTCTCCACAGAATAAATATATCTCCCTCAGACAGGTGTTGGAGATGCTCTTCAGATGTTGGGAGCATCTCACACATTTGGTGGTTTTGTCCCAGGATGAAAGAGTTTTGGTTCAGAATTGAGGATATTATTAACACAGTTTGTCCTGAGAAGGTCAGACTTACGGCCCCGCTAATACTGCTTTGTCTACCAGAAGGGAGTTTTAGGCCAGGTAAAATGAGCCTAGCTACCCACATGATCACTGCAGCTAAACTGTTGATTCCGCTAAAGTGGAAAGATGAAAAACCCCCGTCGTTTGAGATGTGGTTTGAGAAGATGACGTATTTGTGCCGTATGGAAGAGATGATTGGTTGGGAGACCAAAACCAGAAAAGCTTTTCTCCAAGTGTGGCAGCCGTGGTTAGAGTATGTGATAAGAAAGAGGGGCTTGGATATGAGGGATTGATCTCAGTATTAAATTAGGGGTTTATATATATATATATTACGATTCAAGATTCCATCATTACAGATTCTATTGCCTCAAGTCAGAGTTAGCTATTGGTCGACCCCCCCTTCCCCCCCTACTTTCTTCTTTATGGTTTTGTTACGGTTTCTTATTATTTAAAAGAACTGATTATTCAGTTGTCCAACATATTTGATTTGTGTCTTGTCAAGAAGGCATGTATTCCATGGTTCCTGTGTTGTCAGGCATAAGCCTCTGAAGCAACTTTTTCTCACCATCTATTTTTTACATGGTCTTAGTCTTGCTATATGTGATAAAACACTGTCATGTATTTCTTGATTTCTTTTGGACAGACTGTTTAATGTAAGTGTATGCTCTTTATTATTGTCACAAACAACTCAATAAAAAGAGATTTGTTAAAAAAAAATATAATATTTGGACACTATATGGCTGAATTTGATCAAAATACTGGTGATAGAGTAGAAGAGGGGAAGGCTTTCTTAGAGCGAATGTCCTTGCCAACTCTGACAGCAGAACAATTAAGTGCTTTGAACGCCCCATTAACGGCAGCGGACGTGCAGGCAGTTATAAAATCCTTTCCTTCTGGTAAAGCCCCAGGCCCGGATGGGTATACATCTGACTTTTACAATGTTATGGATGCACAGGTGGTACCGTATTTGACGTCGCTTTATTCTTCTCTAGTTGAGGGGAATGTGTTGCCTGAGCGAATGAATACAGCCCACATAACGTTACTTCATAAGGCTGGAAAAGATCCGGAAAGCCTGACATCTTATAGACCAATATCCCTGATAAACCATGATCTTAAAATTTTATCGAAGTTGCTTGCTAATAGGTTGGCTGTTGTTCTCCCCACTTTAATTTCCCCTGTGCAGGTAGGCTTTATTAAAGGTCCGGTGGCTGTTACCAATTTGAGGAAGGTACTGTTAGCCCTTTCAGTGGCGGGGAAGGAGGAGTACTGGGGCAGTACCCAGCTATTCTCACTTTAGATGCTGAAAAGGCTTTCGATAGTATTAACTGGAAATGGCTGGGTCTTACCCTGGACTCGGTAGGCATTAATGGGACGTTTCGTACGCTCCTGGATGGGCTGTACCTTGGTCCGAGGGCAAGGGTATGTACAGGAGGTTATCTGTCTGATTCTTTCTCGTTGCAAAGGGGAACTAGACAGGGTTGCCCTCTATCTCCTCTCTTGTTCGACTTGGCGATAGAGCCATTGTCAAGATGGCTGGACTTGAAGGAACTATTTGAGGGTATGTGGGTAGGAAAGAAACAGATGCGTGCGGCTTTATTTTCCGACGACATCTTACTTTTCATGGCCAACCCTGTAAGAGATATTGGGAGGATTATCGAGGCTTTGGAGGATTTCGGTTCTCTTTCTGGGCTAAAAATCAATAGATCAAAGAGTGAGTTTTTATTTTTGAAGGGTGGGGGGCAGCGGGTGACTGGAAGTGGTCTGGGGGGTATACCAATAGCACGCTCTCACATAACTTACTTGGGTATAAAAGTTGGGGCCACTCCTGAATCCATATATAGACTTAATTATAATCCGTTAATAACAAAAATAGTTAAGGAACTGCAAAGATGGCATGATCTTCCGCTGTCGTTGTTGGGGCGCAATCATCTTATTAAGATGATGTCAGTCTCCAAGTTGCTTTATCCTATGCAGACTGTCCCCATTTTGTTAAAACATACAGATGTCTCTAGAATTGTTAGAGCATTCAAAAACTTTTTGTGGCATGGAAAGAGGCCTAGGATACCAATACGTTCCCTAATGAAGGGGATTGAACAAGGTGGGATAGCCTTTCCCGATATAAGGAGTTATAATTTGGCCTGCATGGCAAGGCATGTATGCGACTGGATAAATGGTTCTAGCTTTTACTCAGCCTTAATGTTAGAGAGGGAATTCTGCGCTCCCTGGTCTCCTGTGGCGTTGCTACATTCAAGGTTGCGTGTGATTCCGGTGTGGATCAAACGGTCTTTGTTGTTCAAGGATACAATAGCTACGTGGAGGATCCTTCGGAAAAAGTACTGGTTGTCCTACAGCAGTGGTCCCCAACCTTTTTTGCACCAAGGACCAGTTTCATAGTCAATTTTCCCGGGGACCGGGTGGGTTCTGGGGCGTGGCTTAGGGGTGGGCGTGGCTTAGGGGTTGACTGATTCATGACAAAACACAAGGTGCATGTTAAAATATATAACACTATGTAACGAATACACTTATTATTTAAATGTGACTCAACTCACCATAATGCTGAATCAGTGGGAGCACTGGGCTTGCTTCTGTGCAACAAGACAGTTCCATCTAGGGGTAATGCGCGACAATGACACCCGAAGTGTGTTCCTTATGTCCAGTCTACTTCGTAATCTTGTTTTGGTTGCTGTTACTGCAGAAAACCCTGCTTCACAAAGATAGGATGTTGGAAATGGCGGCAGAGTCTTCAGCGCTTTTGTGGAGATCTCAGGATGTTCTGCCTTGACTTTAATTCAGAACGTTGCGAGATTTGACATCTCAAACATACTTTTCAGGCCGCCATCATTTGCAATCTCAAGCAGTTGGTCTTCTTCTAGCACGGACAAGGTTTCCTCACCAGGCTTGTTCACAAATGGGTCACGGATCCATTCCTTCCTGGTTCGAGGGTCTTGTGTGGTTGGAAAATAACGCTCAAACTCTTTTAAAAGCTGAGATAGGTGAGCGTGCAGCAATTGGGAGAATGAAGGTACAGGCTCGGTCTCTTCCAAAATTCCTGCTAATGTTTGAAACATGTCAAATATCCCTATTTTGACTCGCCGTCCCCACAATTCCAGTTTCGCTTTGAATGCAGCCACTTTATCTGCCAACTTGAAGACAGTTGTCATTCTCCCCTGAAGTGACAGATTGAGGTCATTGAGCAAGTTAAATATGTCACACAAGTAAGCAAGTTTTAAAACCCATCCTTTACTGCTGAAATGTGCAGCAAGTGGTGATTCTTTTTCTAAAAGAAATCTATGAAGCGGCTCTCGTAACTCAAAAACTCTTGCCAGAGATCTACCTCTAGAAAGCCACCTCACTTCTGTATGTAACAAAAGACGTTTGTGCTCAGTGTCCATCTCCTCACAGAGCTGCTCGAACAGACGAGAGTTAAGTGTTGAAGGCTTGAAAAAGGTTCTGAGAGAGAACCGAAACGTTGCTGTATGACATGTGTGAATAAATAGCACATTTTTTCACTTTTAAGGAGTGCTGCGGAGTTTTGCAATATATGTATATATCAAAAAGATGGCAGGGCAGCACTCCTCACTTCAAGTGATGCAAATGATTAAGGTGCCAGTGTTTTCCCCTGGGTCCTGGGGTCCAAACACAATCCAAATAAATGTAACGCACCACTCCTTAGATAAAAAGTGAAAAAATACCAAATTTATTCAACACATGTTGATACAAGCAACGCTTCAGCTCTCTCACAGAGCACTTGGCTTGATAATGGCTCTGTGAGAGAGCTGAAACATTGCCTGTATCAACATGTGTTGAATAAATGTTGTATTTTTTCACTTTTTATCTAAGAAGGAGTGCTGCGTTACATTTATTTGGAATATATATATATATATATATATATATATATATTTTAACCCTGTTGACTGCCTTACTCCACCAGGGATGCAGACAATAAGCTTCACTTGCATGCTGTTTAATGCAGTTTGCCTGAATGCTGGATGTTCTGTGGACTTTGTATCTGGCTACTTAGAGCTTATTATTGGCTATGATGACACCACCACCCTCACCTAACTTAGCAGGCACGCGAGATGGCACTCAGTATCTTCAGGCAGGCTCTTCTTTCTTCCTCTGCCTCCCAGACGGGACTACTCCCTCTCCTGTCCTGGCTCACCTCGCACGGCTATGCCACTGCTCCAGCTCCGCCACCCTATGTACAGTAAACGGGACATGTTCTAGTTTTATTCTGACAGCCTTTTGCCGTGCCTCGCTGGAACTCTGCCCTCATTATAGTCAATGGGGACAGAGCAGCAGTCTGGGGGCACGCGGTCAACTTCACAATAGGGAGCAGCAGTTGGTCATGATGACACCACCACCCTCACCTAACTTAGCAGGCACGCGGGACAGCACTCAGTATCTTCAGGCAGGCTCTTCTTTCTTCCTCTGCCTCCCAGACGGGACTACTCCCTCTCCTGTCCTGGCTCACCTCGCACGGCTATGCCACTGCTCCAGCTCCGCCACCCTATGTGCAGTAAAAATAAACGGGACATGTTCTAGTTTTATTCTGACCGCCGGGCCGGTCCTGGGCTGCGGCCCGGCGGTAGGGGACCGCCGCATTAGGGTACTTTCACACTTGCGTTTTTCTTTTCCGGCATAGAGTTCCGTCCTAGGGGCTCAAGGCCGGCGTTCTGCCACTTTTCTATACCCGGACAAAAGTCTATACCCGGAAGTGATGTAGCTGCACCGGAATTCACGTGGACGCATTGGAATAAGCTGGAGGAGGCGGTGTGCGCGCTGCGCAAGCGCATTCGGCTAAAGTATGTTAATCTGGCAGAACACCCCTGCATTTTCCCAGCCCTCCATTTCTTTACTATCAATGGCGGCATAGAGTTCGTTTTAGCAAATGCCGAGCGCAGCGAGGCCGAGCCTGATGCGTGGCGAGAGAAGAGAGCCCACGAGGGTACAAATTAATGTAGATTACGGGCTCGCAGCGTTCTGCCAGATTACTATACTTTTAGCCGAATGCACTTGCGCAGCGCGCACACCCCCTCCTCCAGCTGATTCCAACGCGTCCACGTGACTTCCGATGCAGCTACATCACTTCCGGGTATAGACTTTTGTCCGGGTATAGAAAAAGATGGTGGAAAAGAACAGATCAGGATTATCCCCATGCATTCTGAATGGAGTAATCCGTTCAGGATGCATCAGGATGTCTTCAGTTCAGTCTTTTTGACTGATCAGGTAAAAGATAAGGGTACTTTCACACTAGCGTTTTTCTTTCCGGCATAGAATCCGTCCTAGGGGCTCAAATCCAGAAAAGAACTGATCAGTTTTATCCCCATGCATTCTGAATGGAGAGCAATCCGTTCAGGATGCATCCAGTTCAGTCTTTTTTTTACTGATCAGGCTATTCAGAGAACTGTAGCATGTTGTATTTTTACCTCCGGCCAAAAATCCGGAACACTTTGATTTAACGCCGGATCCGGCATTTTCCCCATTGACTTGCATTAGTGTCGTGTGATCCCACTTTTGCATGTTAAACCCGAAAAATGTGAAAAAAAAGTCCATAAATGGCGGATCTGTTTTTTCCAATGCATTTTTTCATTGTGATCAGAATCCTGATCAGGATTCAAATGTAATCCGTTTTCACACGTTTTTCCAGATCGGCGGGCAGTTCCGGCAATGGAATTTCCAGCTCGATTCAAACAACGCTAGTGTGACAGTACCCTTAGATAGGCATATACAACAGTTTGAAGTGCCCACGACCTTCACCGAGTGGGACACTGCACACTGAAACTGACATGTGAATGAGGCCTAACTGATGCGAAAATAACTGCAGTACGCACCATGTGCATGTGGCCCTAGCAAAGGATTTGTCTGCGGAGGGGAAATCTGCAGTACACCAAATCTCAGCCAAAATCAGGAATTTGGGATGGGGTTGGGGTCCGCACAGAAATTGACCTGTGGGTGGATTTTAAAACCACGTCAAATCTGCATTTAAATCATGCAGTTTTTGCAGCACGTTTTTCTGTTCACATCTGGCGTTGACTTTAGCAACTGGGTTACCACTTTCATTTTTAACGGACACTGTCAGAATAGCACAAGTGACGCGGTCGGCAGCCACCTGCGCCCAAATACCGCACCACCAGCAGCCAGTGCACCCCCCAATGTCTCCAGAGTCCAGCACACCTGACACAGCGTGGTCTCCTGTCGCTGCGCTGTCGGATGCGCTGTACTGGCCGGCGCTTATTCACACTTCACAGTATAGGAAAACGGGCGGGAGAAGAGCGCGCGCACACCGTTAGGGCAGACACTGACAGACCAGAAGAAGAGACTGCCGTTCGGTAAGCAGCAGTAAGCCCTCCCCCTACTTTAATATTAGACCTATTCATTGGTGGCAGTGGTGCGGCGCCTCAGAGCCAGCTCATTGTATTGGGCTCTGTGGCGGCCGCGTCATGGGAGGGAGGGATCCCCAACCCTCCGTCCCTCCCTCCTTCTCCGCTGACTTACATTTTTTTTTTTATGCGTCGGGCGCGCATGTGCTTCCAGTTCCACTGCGTTCCTCTGCGGCCCGGCATAGTCTCATCCAGGGCCCGGTCCTGGGCCGCGGCCCGGCGGTTGGGGACCGCTGTCCTACAGGATCTCCAAGCATCTTCCTTTATGGAATAATCCTGAATTCGCACAGGGTAATGCGAATAAATTGTTTGAGGAATGGAGCTGGAAGGGGATTTTATTTGTGAAACATTTATTTCATGACACTGAGCATAGATGGCTGACGGGAGGAGAGTTGATCGAGAAATTTTCTTTGACGTCCTTCCAAACTATTCAATGGTCTCAGATTAAGGAGGCTGTGATAAATCAGCTGGTGTTGGTGCAGAAGGAGGTTCGTAGGAATATTCTGGATAGGATCCTTGATTTAGGGGGCGGGAAGGTGTCGATTTCTACAATCTACACTGACATGAGGAAGGAGGATGGGACTAGAGATAGGAGTAAAAGTTTTGGGAAATGGGCTGAGCAGTTAGATGATGGTGATATTGAACAAAAGATAGTGATAGGGTTGGGAAGTGGTTAGGAGACATGTTGTCAATGAGTCATGGAGGGACACTCAGGTTCGACTTATGTATAGGGCTATCTATGGCTTTAATATCCCTTCTCATCCAGCTAAACCAGACAGAATAACCAACTGCCCAAAGTGTGGAGTAGGTTTCTCTGATTTATTCCATGGGATTTGGACGTGCCCACAGAGTAAGAGGCTGTGGGAGGAGGTGGGGAATTTGGTCAGGAGGATCTGGGGAAGGGAGTTTACATTGTCCCCCCAATTGTACTTATTTCATTATGAGTAGGGTGAGGTAGGTCGAGGAGGGTTACCCCGTTTGTTTCATACTGTGTGCATAATAGTAAAGCGCAGTATTCTGCTAAAATGGCTTCAGGCTGATACTCCAGGGTTGCAGTTCATAATAGAACAACTAAATAATGTATTTCATTTGGAGAGGTTAAACTCTCTCGCTGCAAAAGAAGGACAAGCTAAGACTATTTCAGAAATGGAAACCGTTTATTGTATGTCTGACGAAGAGATACAGTTAATTATGAGACCAGTTCACGCTTACTGAATGGTACCTTGAGGGTCAACTGAAGGGGACGTTAGGTCGTCTGTTACTCCAATCTTCTAGCGCGTCTTAGTTCTATGGGAGGATTGCTTGAATATGTCATCATATTTTGATTGCTTGTACTGATTGTACTTTATTTATGACTGCATAAATTGCTCATTGCACTTATAGTGCTGTTTTGTGTTCAGAGATGTACACTCTGGATGTATTGTCTGTCTTGTTGAAAAATAATAAAGACTTATTTAAAAAAAAAAAAAAATGGAGGAGGAGAAGAGAGCAGCCAATAGCAAGAGATCCTGAGAGGTAATGTCACCATCACCTCTGAGGATCGCAGGATGGTGATTGGTGGTGTATTATCACACCACCGATCACCATCCTATTCCGGGTTATCGGGTCACCAGAGACCCGAATAACCCGGAAACGCAGCAAACTGCAGGTCTGAATTTACCTGCGGTTTTCCGTGATCGCCGATACAGGGGGGTCACAGGACCTTATAGTGCTGTCCTGCATTGTGACAGAGTGCCTGCTGAATGATTTCAGCAGGCACTCTGTTCCGATCAACACGCGCCGCGCGGCGGTGATCATAAATGTCCTTAAGTACCAGGGCATCATGTAAATTTTTTGTATGTTTCTGCTAAATATAAATGCTACAATTTTTTTCATATCAGACTGATTTGTGTGTTTATCGGGATTTATGTCTCAGCTTGTGGACAGGAAGGGGGAGGGGTACATGTTGCCACATCATAGTATAAAAAATAAAATGACATGTTATTAAATGATTGCCAAAATTATAATTCTTTATTATTCTTTGGTAACAACTGAGAGTGAGACACTCATCACAGAGCTCTTTTCTAGAAACTTGTTTAATGAATACCAATTTATCTTGAGGACTGTAATACACCAATAACAGCTATGACTATAGATACAGTTGCAAGACAAAGTATGTGAACCCTTTGGAATGATATGGATTTCTGCACAAATTGGTCATAAAAAGTGATCTGATCTTTATCTAAGTCAGAACAATAGACAATCACAGTCTGCCTAAACTAATAACACACAAAGAATTAAATGTTATCATGTTTTTATTGAACACACCATGTAAACATTCACAGTGCAGGTGGAAAAAGTATGTGAACCCTTGAATTTAATAACTGGTTGAACCTCCTTTGGCAGCAATAACTTCAACCAAACGTTTCCTGTAGTTGCAGATCAGACGTGCACAACGGTCAGGAGTAATTCTTGACCATTCCTCGTTACAGAACTGTTTCAGTTCAGCAATATTCTTGGGATGTCTGGTGTGAATCGCTTTCTTGAGGTCATGTCACAGCATCTCAATCGGGTTGAGGTCAGGACTCTGACTGGGCCACTCCAGAAGGCGTATTTTCTTCTGTTTAAGCCATTCTGTTGTTGATTTACTTCTATGCTTTTGGTCGTTGTCCTGTTGCAACACCCATCTGCTGTTGAGCTTCAGTTGGTGGACAGATGGCCTTAAGTTCTCCTGCAAAATGTCTTGATAAACTTGGGAATTTATTTTTCTTTCGATGATAGCAATCCGTCTAGGCCCTGATGCAGCAAAGCAGCCCCAAACCATGATGACCCCTCCACCATACTTCACAGTTGAGGTTTTGATGTTGGTGTGCTGTGCCTCTTTTTCTCCATACATAGTGTTGTTGCGTTTCTTCCAAACAACTCAATTTTAGTTTCATCTGTCCACAGAAAATTTTGCCAGTACTGCTGTGGAACATCCAGGTGCTCTTGTGCAAACTGTAAACGTGCAGCAATGATTTTTTTTGGACAGCAGTGGCTTCCTCTGTAGTATCCTCCCATGAAATACATTCTTGTTTAGTGTTTTACGTATTGTATATTCGCTAACAGGGATGTTAGCATATGCCAGAGACTTTTGTAAGTCTTTAGCTGACACTCTAGGATTCTTCTTCACCTCATTGAGCAGTCTGCGCTGTGCTCTTGCAGTCATCTTTACCAGACGGCCACTGTACCAGCAGTGCTGAACTTTCTCCATTTATAGACAATTTGTCTTACCATGGACTGATGAACAGCAAGGCTTTTGGAGATACTTTTATAACCCTTTCCATCTTTATGCAAGTCAACAATTATTAATCGTAGGTCTTCTGAGAGCTCTTTTGTGCGAGGCATCATTCACATCAGGCAATGCTTCTTGTGTAAAGCAAACCCAGAACTGGTGTGCGTTTTTTATCGGGCAGGGCAGCTGTAACCAACACCTCCAATTTCATCTCATTGATTGGACTCCAGTTGGCTGACACCTTACTCCAATTAGCTCTTGGAGATGTCATTAGTCTAGGGGTTCACATACTTTTTCCACCTGCACTGTGAATGTTTACATGGTGTGCTCAATAAAAACATGGTAACATGTAATTCTTTGTGTGTTATTAGTTTAAGCAGACTGTGATTGTCTATTGTTGTGACTTAGATGAAGATCAGATCACATTTTATGACCAATTTGTGCAGAAATCCATATCATTCCAAAGGGTTCACATACTTTTTCTAGCAACTGTAACAGTCTTTTTACATACAATGAAGTAGACATGAGGATGCATAGGTAATTCTTGATAAGATGTTGGTGGACCCCATTTCACAATGGGCTACTGTTCACCTCTGACAAATTCCTTGCCGGGTCTGGATTTTGCACTCTTAGCTGCCTAACATTCCTATCCTGTCTGGGCCTGTAACTAAATATTTGCGAAGCACACTTTTAACAGTGAGTGTCAACTAGTGTCAACAAGAATATATATAAAGTATACAGAGAGAGGGAATGTGTACAATTTGTGCTATTTAAAATCAATAACCGAAAATAAATAATAGTATTCAATAATCAATTAAATCAGTAGAAAACACAACAAGTGTCCATTCACACGTCCATAGTGTATTGCGGATCCATAATACACCCGGCCAACACCCCCATAGAAAACTGCCTATTCTTGTACGCAATTGCGGACAAGAATAGGACATGTTCTATTTTCTGCAATTTGCGGAACGGATGCGGACCCATTCTACGGACATGTGAATGGGCCCTAAGGCAGATTTCACTTCAGTGCTAATGCTC
Source organism: Bufo gargarizans (assembly GCF_014858855.1). Lineage (NCBI taxonomy): Eukaryota > Metazoa > Chordata > Amphibia > Anura > Bufonidae > Bufo > Bufo gargarizans. The sequence goes on along the minus strand of NC_058082.1, from coordinate 366,266,612 downwards.
CATTCACTACTTCAAGGGAGATTCAGACCTCACCAATTGCATACTGATGGCCTTTCCTAAGGATAAGCTTTCAATATAAAAATCTTGAAGAACTTCTTTAAAGGGGATTTCTGGTAAAAAAAAAAAAAGTTTTTTTAACTAGTTCCTGCAGCATGACTTCAATGGTGATGTGGCCACAAGCAGCATGCACTACTGAAACAGTCATTGGCTGGATGTAAACTGCGCCCGGACAGGAAGATGGCGTGAGCAGAGGGAGTGTGGAGGACCGGAGCAGCATGGAACAGGTAAGTATGAATCTTCTGTTTCCACACTGCAGGAACTTGTTAAAAATTATGTTTACCGAAAAAAGCCTTTTAACCCCTTAGGGACCGGGCTCATTTTCACCTTAACGACCAGGTCATTTTTTGCAAATCTGACCAGCGTCACTTTATGTGGTGATAACTTTAAAACGCTTTGACTTATCCAGGCCATTCTGAAATACTTCATGACACTGGTAAAATGGAGTAAAAAAAAATCATTTTTATTTATAAAAAAATACCAAATTCACCAAAAATTTGGAAAAATTTGGAAATTTTTAAGTTTCAATTTCTCTACTTCTATAATACATAGTAATACCTCCAAAAATTGTTATTACTTTACAGTCCCCATATGTCTACAAAACTCAATATTCATGGCCCTGATTAGTTGGTTTACAGAAACACACCATTTTGCTGGACTGGTTTTTTGACACCATGTCCCATTTGAAGCCCCCCCTGTTGCACCCCTAGAGTAGAAACTCCAAAAAAGTGACCCCATTTTAGAAACTACGGGATAGGGTGGCAGTTTTCTTGGTATTAATTTAGGGTACATATGATTTTTGGTTGCTCTATATTACACTTTTTGTGAGGCAAGGTAACAAGAAATAGCTGTTTTGGCATTTTTTTGTTATTTACAACATTCATCTGACAGGTTAGATCATGTGGTATTTTTATAGAGCAGGTTGTCACGGACACGGCGATACCTAATATGTATCCTATTTTTTTTATTTATGTAAGTTTTACACAATGATTTCATTTTTGAAACAATAAAATCATGTTTTTGTTTTTCCATAGTCTGAGAGCCATATATTCAGTTTTTGGGCGATTATCTTGGGTAGGGTATGATTTTTGAGATGACGGTTTGATTGGCACTATTTTGGGGTGTGTATGACTTTTCGATCACTTGCTATTACACTTTTTGTGATGTAAGGTGACAAAAAAACATTTTTTACACTGTTTTTATTTTATTATTTGTTTACGGTATTCATCTGAGGGGTTAGGTCATGTGATATTTTTATAGAGCATGTTATTACGGATACCTAATATGTATACTTTTTTTAAATGTATGTTTTACACAATAATATCATTTTTGAAACAAAAAAAATCATGTTTTAGTGTCTCCATGGTCTGAGAGCCATAGTTTTTTCAGTTTTTGGGCGATTATCTTAGCTAGGGTCTCATTTTTTGAGGGATGAGATGACAGTTTGATTGGCACTATCTTGGGGTGCATATGATTTTCTGATCGCTTGCTATTACACTTTTTGTGATGTAAGGCTTTTTTTACACCTTTTTTCATTTTTTTTTACAATGTTCACCTGAGGGGTTAGGTCATGTGATATTTTTATTGAGCAGGTTATTACGGACGCGGTGAGGTGACTAACATTGGTACTATTTTGGTGGGCATACGCCTTTTTGATCGCTTACTGTTGTACTTTTTGTGATGTAAGTCGACAAAAAAATTGTTTATTTAGCACAGTTTTTATTTTTATTTTTTACGGTGTTCATCTGAGGGGTTAGGTCATGTGATATGTTTATAGAGCCGGTTGATATGGATGCGGGGATACCTAATATGTAAAAAAAAAAAAATCCCTATTTTTTTACCAATTTTGTTTTGACTTTATTTGGGTGAAATGACTTTTTTTTGTTTGTTTTTTACTTGAAACTTTTTGGCGGGAAAACTATTTTTTCAACTTGTTTTTTTCACTTTATTTTTTGTCCCACTTTGGGACTTCAACTTTTGGGGTCTGATCCCCTTTACAATGCATTCCAATACTTCTTAAGCCCTTTAAAGGAAACCTGTCATGTGGATATTTGATTATAATCTAACTAATTATATACAATCATTAACTATTAAAAAGATTTAATAGTTAAGCCTTAGATATATTCACTTACTGGTGTGACAGATGATTACCTCATAATATACACACAAAGATTCCGCATGCTAATGAGCTGATTTGAGTCCAGTGTGATGTCATTGAGTCCAGCGTATATTTAATTAAGAGCTATAGCCACTCCCCTGCCCACCTGCTGTTGATTCATATGGAAAAAAACTGTCATTCAGCAGCCGGTGGGCGGGGAGAGTCAGGAGCTCATGAATATTCATAACTCATCATTATCAGCTGGAGCTTTTCAATACAAGATGTTGGCAGATTGACTGGGTCAATTAAAGAAAGTGACCCAGCATTTTGCTAACTTATAAGTTTTGCAACTTATTTATGTTGCCCTTAGTTAGGACACCATAAAACTGAAGACAGGTTCCCTTTAATCTTAGTTCACGTCAGTGTTTTTGCCAGTGATTTCCTTCAGTTACTGTTAGCTGAGACAAGAGTGGAGCCTGCACAGAGATAATGTATAATTGAAAGATTTGCACCTGTTCTTTGTTTTTGACCTACCCCTGGTTTTGGCTCATAATCACTGATGGAAATCACTGACCAAACACTGCCGTGTGAACTGAGCCTTAACCTGTTTGGGACATAGGGCGTACAGGTACGTCCTGATGTCCTGGTACTTAAGGACACAGGGCGTAGATGTATGTCCTGTGTATTTCCGATCACCGCCGCGCGGGGGAGTCCCGTGACCCCCCCCGGTCAATTCAGACCTGCGGTTTGCGGCTTTTACTGGAGGTTGTGGCGGCGGGCGGCGGTGCCATCGGGTCCCCGTGCGGCTGTAGAGGGGACCCGATGGCATGGAAGGCAGCGCGGCACCATGGCTACTGTTGGGAACAATAGAGCCTTAAGTGCAGTAGTAAAATGATGGCTATGCATCCTAACAATTACTTACATATTGTACTTTACACAGGCAGATTTGAAGCTTATTGATAAATCATGAATAATGGATCAAAAGTATTGGACTAAAACTTTGCAAATACACATATATAACCAACACAAACATATTGAGATTTAAGATTTAAGATTGTTTTCAGGCATGAATCATATTAAACAAGTCATGTGAGGAGGATCCACCCCTTCTGTTAAGACCCATCTGTTTTTTAACAAGTGAATGGTGGAAAATCCCCAAAACTTGTAATATACTCTTTGTACAAAATGTGTGACTTCTGAACAGAAAAAAACTATTATAGAGGTTTAGTTCATGTGCCCCTAAAATACTTATTTTAGGTTAGCAATAAACAGCATTGTAAGAATTAAAAACACAGGGGGTCATTTATGACCAGATATAAACCACTTTTGTGGCGTATATCTGGTGCAGATTCTTTCGCATGCCATGGTGCGGCAGAATCTGATACTTCTTTTTCGCTCACACCAGGTCTAAAAAAGTGGGCATGGGGTGGTTTAGGCATAAAAAAATTGTCTAAATGTAAGACAGCAAGGAATCTGCACCTCTACACAACTTTGGCGATCCACTGGCAGCTATAGGGCTTATTAACCACTTCAACCCCGCTAGCTAAAACCCCCTTAATGACCAGGCCACTTTTTACACTTCTGCACTACACTACTTTCACCGTTTATTGCTCGGTCATGCAACTTACCACCCAAATGAATTTTACCTCCTTTTCTTCTCACGAATAGAGCTTTCATTTGGAGGTATTTCATTGCTGCTGACATTTTTAACTTTTTTGTTATTAATCGAAATTTAACGATTTTTTTGCAAAAAAATGACATTTTTCACTTTCAGCTGTAAAATTTAGCAAAAAAACCGACATCCATATATACATTTTTCGCAAAATTTATTGTTCTACATGTCTTTGATACTAAAAAAATGTTTGGGCAAAAAAAAAAAATGGTTTGGGTAAAAGTTACAGCGTTTACAAACTATTGTACAAAAATGGGAATTTCCGCTTTTTGAAGCAGCTCTGACTTTCTGAGCACCTGTCATGTTTCCTGAGGTTCTACAATGCCCAGACAGTAGAAAAAACCCACAAATGACCCCATTTCGGAAAGTAGACACCCTAAGGTATTCGCTGATGGGCATAGTGAGTTCATAGAACTTTTTATTTTTTGTCACAAGTTAGCGGAAAATGATGATTATTTTTTTTTTTCTTACAAAGTCTCATATTCCACTAACTTGCGACAAAAAAAAAAAAATTCTAGGAACTTGCCATGCCCCTCACGAAATACCTTGGGATGTCTTCTTTCCAAAATGGGGTCACTTGTGGTGTAGTTATACTGCCCTGGCAATTTAGGGGCCCATATGTGTGAGAAGTAGTTTGCAATCAAAATCTGTAAAAAATGGCCTGCGAAATCCGAAAGGTGCACTTTGGAATGTGGGTCCCTTTGCCCACCTAGGCTGCAAAAAAGTGTCACACATCTGGTATCACCGTACTCAGGAGAAGTTGGGGAATGTGTTTTGGGGTGTCATTTTACATATACCCATGCTGGGTGAGATAAATATCTTGGCAAAAGACAACTTTTCCAATTTTTTTATACAAAGTTGGCATTTGACCAAGATATTTATCTCACCCAGCATGGGTTCACAGGAAATCTCGGCCCTCGCGAGATGACGCGTATATGCGTCACTCTGCGCAGGGCTGCCGCCTCCGGACCGCACATCTGCGTTAGGCGGTCCGGAGGCGGTTAAGACTGGTGTCTAAAACGCTGGTCTTAATAAATGTGCCCCACAATTCCAAGGTATACTCACCTAAAAATGGTACAGATCAAATGTACAACTTGATCTGTAACAAAAAGCACCTCCAATAGCTGTGTCAAAGCAAAAATAAATAGTTATATATTCCAGAATACCATAATAAAAAAAGGAAAAATATAATAATGTAAGGACAGCGCAGCGTAGCCATTCCCCTTACAGAGAATGGAGGATCTTTTTGGCCCTTAGTGGTATATGTGGCTCTCCACTCTAGGATTGTGGAATCTAGGAATGAGGCAGACACTATTATCTAATCTTATCTAATCTGATATCTATCTATCTATCTAAAAAAAAAAAAAAAAAAAAATCTCCACAGCACATCCAAAAGAAAACGTGCGTTTTTTCACCAGATATCGACGTTTCAGTCCTCTCAATGGGACCTTTCTCAAGCAGAAACCTGCAGTTTCTGCTTGAGAAAGGTCCTATTAAGAGGACTGAAACGTCGCTATCTGGTGAATAAACACACGTTATCTTTTGGAGGTGTATAGTTGGTGGATCGCCTCTTCAGCCGCTTGCACTCCATTCCTACTAAAGTACTGCGGTGTTGCCCATTACATTTTTTTCTGGAGTATCTATCCCTAGTAACTACGGTAACTTCCGTACATACCTGCTGTAGTGTCTTTAAAATGAGGAAAACCTGTTTAATTCCCCCACTCAGACTGAAACCCATTGGCTTCTGTGAATGCAAAGTGAAATAAGGCCAAGATCAGCTGCACATGTGGACAAAATTGTTGGTACCCTTTCATAAAAAAAAAGAAAAACCCACAATAGTCACTGAAATAACTTGAAACCGACAAAAGTAATAATAAATAAAAATTTGCTGAAAATCAACTAATGAAAATGAGACATTGCTTTTGAATTGTGGTTGAACAGTATAATTACCATAATAAACTAAACTAATGAAACTGGCCTGAATAAAAATGATGGTACCCTTAAAAGGGTTTTCCAGGATTTTAATATTGATGATGACCTATCCTCAGGATATCAGATCGGTGGGGGTCCGACACCTGGCACCCCTCGATCAGCTGGTTGAAGAGAAGGCCGCGCTCCGTGCAAGCACTGCCTTTCCTTCATTTTTACCTGCTTGCCGTCAACTTCGTAGTGGTGACCAGGTGTAATTACAATTCCTATACACTTAAATAGGAAGGAGACATCCCACTGTAGTGAAAGGGGTGGCTTCTTGTAATTACATCGGCTTGCCACAGCGATGTTGACAGCGAGCAGGTAAACAATGAAGGGAAGACAATGATCGAACATATTGTGGCCTTCTCTTCAACCTGCTGATTTGCGTGGGTGCTGGGTGTCAGACCCCCGCCAATCTGATATTGATGACCTATCTTGAGGATAAGTCATTAAGTCATTAATATTAAAAACCCTGGAAAATCCCTTTAACTTAATATTTTGCTGCACAACCTTTTGAGGCAATCACTGCAATCAAGTGTTTTCAGTAAGGGTACTTTCACACTTGCGGCAGGATGGATCCGGCAGGCTGTTCACCCTGTCGGATCCGTCCTTCCGCTGTTTCGCCGTACCGCCGCTCCGTCCCCATTGACTATAATGGGGACGGGGTGGCGCTCCGGCGCAGTACGGCAGTTCGCGGTCAGAGGCCGCCGGACTAAAAAGTCGGACATGCAGGACTTTTAGTCCGGCAGCCTTTCGCCGTGGACTGCTGTACTGCGCTGGAGCGCCGCCCCCGTCCCCATTATAGTCAATGGGGACAGAGCGGCGGTACGGCGAAACAGCGGAAGGACGGATTCGACAGGGTGAACAGCCTGCCGGATCCGTCCTGCCGCAAGTGTGAAAGTACCCTTACTCTCAGTGGGACTTCTGAACCTGTCCACAGGTATTTTGGCCCACTCCTCATGAGCCGCTCCAGCTGTCTCAGGTTTGAAGAATGCTGTTTCAGCTCCTTCCACAGATGTTCAATAGAATTTAGATCAGGGCTCTTAGGAGGCTACATTAGAATAATCCAATGCTTTACTCTTAGCCATTCTTGGATGTTTTGGGTCATTATCCTGTTGGAGGGCCCATGCGGTACGACTGAGACCAAGCTTTCTGAAACTGGGCAGTACATTTTGCTCCAAAATGCTTTTATAGTGTTCAGATTTCATTGTACCCTGCACACATTCAAGACCCTCTGTGCCAGATGCGGCAAAGCAGCCACAAAACATAAACGAGCCTCCTCCATGTTTCACAGTAGGTACAATGTTCTTTTCTTTGTATGCTTCATTTTTGCGTCTGCGAACATAGAACTGATGTGACTTGCCAAAAAACTCCTGTTGTGTCTCATCTGTCCAAAGGACATTCTCCAAGAAACTTTGTGGTTTGTCAATATGCATTTTGCCAAATCCCAGTCCCACATTTTTTATGATTTGTTTTCAACAGTGCTTTCTCAGTTGTCTTTCTCACTTTGGCTAAGACAGCGACAGATGGTGAGATGTACCTTGACCTTGGAGTTTACCTCTAATGTAGTGTCACGGGACACGGAGGCGCTCGCTCTCCTCAGCACCGTCGGCGTCCTGTTGCTGTGCAGGAGAGAGGACGCGCACAGTGTCCTCGTGTCCTAGGTGACAGGGGACAGGACAGACCGGCCACGCACGTCTTCTCTGCGCGGCCGGCGTCCTCAGTTCCCCCACTAACCAGGATAGGTCTGAGCACCGAGCAGGACACTCGGTGCTCGGCTGTTCTCTCTGGTGCGGGTCATGTGGTGCTGGCCACATCACATGACCTCAGGCTGGCCACAGGTTTCCTGTTAATTAGGTACCTGGCGATTGTTTGGTTTCCTGTATACTTACCTGATCCTGTATTTCCTGACGATCCTCTGCCTGCTCCTGCTGTACTGCGCATCTCTCCTGGTATTCTGACCCCGGCTTCCACCTGACGATTCTTTGCAGACTCCTATTGTACTTCGTTTCTCTCCTGGTATTTGTCCTCAGCTTCTCCTGACTATTCTCTGCTTATTCCTTGGTACGGCGTAGCTCTCTAGGTAATGACCCGGTCCGTTCACGTTCCGTTATTTGTCTTGTCTGTCTTCCCAGCACGTATCCTAAGTTAGGGACTGCCATCCAGTTGTCCCCTGTCATCTGGACTTGCGAGGCAAGTAGGAAGGGCCAGGGGTGAGGGTGGAGCGCAGTGGTCACTATCTTTCCCCCCCTGTGTAGTGTACGTGACTGTCACAGATTAACAGGCCGTAACCAAACCAGTGTATCATGAATCCTCTGGTGACCCTGACTGACCATGTCTCTAACTTGATGCAGATGGTGCAGGAGCTAGGGGAGAAACTCCATTCTTTTGACCTAGGACAAGGTTCTTCCATCCCTCAGGCCTCCAGTCCGCATTTGCCCTGTCTGATGAATCAGACAGGGTACTAGTAGCCGAAACTGCTCTAAAGGCACTGGTTCAGGGCGATCTACCTGCGGAGGAATATTGCACCCAATTTAGAAGGTGGTGTGTTCCCTCAGGATGGAATGAACCGGCCCTTAAGAGTCAGTTCAGGTCAGGTCTGTCTGATAACTTAAAGGATCTTCTAGTCAGTTATCAGCTTCCGGAGACTCTAGAGGAGATGATGACCCTTGTAGTCTGACTTGACCAACGGGTTAGAGAGAGACGAGGGAATCTGCGCCGCAGACGTGGAGTGTGTTTTTACTGCAAAGATCCTGACCATTGGATCAACCAGTGTCCTAAGAAGGCCCTCTCCGTCAAGTCTCCCAAGGCAAGGCAACCTAAAGACCAGGTACACCCTGATATTACGAAATCTAAGCTTTTGGTACCTATAACGATATCTCTGGGGGTTAATAAATGGCCGGGTAAGGCCTTTATTGACTCTGGCTCAGCGGCCAGCTTTATTGATTCTGAGTATGCCATTAGACTGGGTATTCCAATTTTTTCTCTTCCTACACCTATCCATGTCATGGCTATTGACGCCACTCCCCTGGTAGGTGGTATGGTGAGGTCATGTACCTCAGAGATTTCTTTAACCGTGGGTGTGTGCCACTCTGAGAAATGTTCCCTCTTAGTCCTGGAGAACTTACTGGTCGAGGTGGTACTAGGGTTGCCTTGCCTCGATTACACAACCCCACTATAGATTGGTCCAGGGGGGAGTTGGTGAAATGGGGACCTAAGTGTGACTCGTGCTTGTCTGTGGTACAAGCTGGGTTCTCAGTAGAATCTGATATATTACCCACGGTCATTAGAGAATCTTCTGATGTGTTCTCATCACCAACCCAGAGGTTCTACCACCCCATAGACCGTAGACCTTATGATTGCGCCATAGATTTAGTTGAAGGTGCCAGGTTTCCCAAGGTATTTATAATCTTTCTAAGCTCGAACGCAAGGCCATGGAGGATTATATTAAGGAAAGCCTTGGTAAGGGGCACATTAGACCTTTTGTCTCTCCTATGGGAGCAGGGTTTTTCTTTGTTAAGAAGGATGGTGGTCTTAAGCCTTGTATCGATTACTGGAAATTAAATAAGATCACTATCCAGAATAGATACTCTCTCCCATTGATTCCGGATTTATTTAACCAGGTTATGGGGGCAACCTAGTTTTCTAAGATTGACCTGAAAGGGGCATATAATCTAATCCGAATCAAGGAGGGAGACGAATGGAAGACGGCGTTCAATACTCCGGCAGGACACTTTGAATATCAGGTTATGCCTTTTGGACTCAGCAATGCCCCAGCTGTGTTCCAGAACTTTATGAACGATATTCTTAGGGAGTTTTTATGTGTAATCTTATTTTATTCGTTTTTTGGTTTTCATAAGCAAATGACTCAATACATCACAGACATTGATATAAGTAATATGGACATAGTCCAACAAAGGGACACGCAGGACCCTCGAAAAACAGCTGTAATATCACAGAGGTATTACCATTAGCGGGACACAGACATCCCAACCAAACAGGGAACCCCAATCAGGGAGGGCTATCACTATGCAGACGAATTATCCATGTTCTAACCCCCGAAAGACCAATTAATCACACTAAGTGAGTAAACCTAAACGGAGGACCCTACAACACAACAGACATAAAAGACACAGAAGGGAAGAGGAATAGGAAGAGGGAAGGGTACTAAGGAGAGGATACGCCTGACAAGAACCCTACTAAGGAAAAATTCAGGGACCCACCAAATCACCAAATCTCTGAGAGTCTAAAAAGAGAATCAGAGAATTGTATCTGTTCTGGTAAATCCCACCTCTCTCCTGACTATCCGCTATCAACTCTTCCATCCTAAGAATATGTTTAAATTCCTTGGCCCATTCAGACAAAGTGGGAGGGGCAGTGGTTTTCCAATGCCTTGGAATCACCATGCGCGCCGCTGCCAAGAAGAGGCGTAATGCCCCTTTCTTAACTTGCGAGATAGAGCCAGGAATTAGAGATAGCAGTGTAACCTGAGGAGTATTAGCTACTGACTGGTTCGAATAGCTGGCATAGATGCTCAAAACATTCTCCCAGAACGGTTTTATCAGCTGGCAGTCCCACCAGATATGCAGCATGGAACCTTGCTCTCTTTCACACCGCCAGCAGTGATCTGGAACCGACGGGAACATCTGGTGCAGAATAGTAGGGCAGTAGTACCACCTAGAGACAATTTTATAATTCTTTTCTTTAATTTGAGATGCCATGGACATCCCATGGGAGAGTGTACAAATCTTCTCCACCTCATCCGCCGAGAAGGTAACTTGCAAGTCCCTTTCCCATTTTGCGAAGCAGGGGGCTCTGTCACCATTTTGGGACTGTAGCAGAACCTGATACATGGATGATATTGTACCGCGACCGTCGTTGGAGGCCAGGTAAAGTTTGTCGAAGTCTGTCAACTGACCCACCACTCCACCAGGGAACTTCTGGCACATAAAAGACCTGACCTGAGCGTACCCCAACCATGAAACTTGTGCAAAAGCCACATTCTGTCTGAGGCATTCAATGGAGGATAAGAGCCCCGAGGTGACTAAGTCCCTAACCCTCAGGATCCCATCCCCTACGGTTTTAATGAGAAAAGCAGATGGTCGAAGGCCCGGTAAAAATGCAGGATTACCATGCAATGGGGTCATGGGGCCTGGTCTAGCTGACACCTGTGACATGGAGATCCACTTATCCCAGATAGATAGAGCATGTCTTACCAGGTATGGCCATTCTTCAGGAGCCGGCCGTTTATCCAATTCAAGCCAAGGCAGCGCTTGAAGAGGGAGGGGAGACAAAGACTGCTCCAAGCCTATCCACAACTTCTGAGCATCCTTATGAAGCCAGTCCCTAATTCTGGTTAGCACAGAGGCGCTATGATAGATTAGCATGTCTGGGAGGCCAAACCCGCCCAAGGATTTCTGTTTAGTCAGGACTTGCCTCCCTAACCTAGGTTTGCTAGCTTGCCATATGAACTTATTCAGGCCTTTCTGCAGCTCTTGGAAGTACGACCGTGGTACATATATCGGGACCGTTTGAAAGAGGTAAAGAAACCTCGGTAGGATGTCCATCTTGAAGGCGGACATGCGGCCAAACCAAGACAGCTTTTTGAGGGAATATTTCTGCATGTCCTCCAGCGTTCTCCTCTGCAGAGGTAAGTAGTTGAGTGAAAAAAGCAAGTGTAGCTGCGTAGGGATCTGGACACCCAAATACACCAAACTTTGCTCTTTCCATTTAAAAGAAAAGTTAGTTCTGAGGGAGTCTACATCCGTATCAGACAAAGAAATGTTTAGTAGCTCTGTCTTAGAGAGATTCACCTTAAAATTGCTCAAGTGGCCAAATCTGTCAAACTCTCGGAGTAAAGATGGAATTGAGATATGGGGGGATGACACGTATAGGAGCAAATCGTCAGCGTACAACGCCAGTTTCTGCTGTCTATTCCTGACGGAAACACCTGGGATATCGGGATTGAGGCGGATAGCTTGAGTGAGATGTTCCATTTGTAATACATATAGGAGAGGGGACAGTGGACAGCCCTGACGGGTTCCATTATGGATCTCATAAGGTGGTGCTAGGACCCCATTAACCCTAACTCTAGCGGTAGGGTTAGTATATAAGGCTGACACATATTCTATGAATCTATGTCCCAATCCAAGATGTTGCAAGGAAGCTAACATAAATCGCCAGTGGACCCTGTCAAATGCCTTTTCGGCATCTACAGACATCAGACCAACAGGGATCCGACTTTCTTGCACATGGTGGATCAATGTGATAGTGCGTATGGTATTGTCTCTGACTTCTCTGCCAGGGACAAAGCCCACTTGATCTAGGCTAATACATTGCGGTAGAATCAGCCGCAACCTATTCGCCAGGATCTTTGAATAGATCTTAATGTCACAATTTATTAAAGATATCGGCCTATAATTACCACAAACCGTGCTATCCTTATTGGGCTTGGGAATGACAACGACATGAGCCTCTAGGGATTGTTTAGGGAAGGGACAAGCAGGAGAGATGCAATTGAACGCTTTTGTCATCAAGGGACTAAGTAGATCAAGGAATCTTTTATAGAAAACGCCAGTAAATCCATCCGGCCCCGGACTCTTATGGCGTTTAAGAGATTTAATCACCACTTTTACCTCAGTCTCAGAGAGGGGTAAATCTAGATCAGCTTGCTGTTCAGGCGTAATCGCGGGCAGGGCCGTCTCAGCTAGATAGGAAGATATACGACCATCCAGATCAGAGGGCCGCATGTCCGCGAACTGGCCTTTGATATTATACAAGGATGCATAGTATTCTCTGAAAGCTTCAGCAATATGGAGAGGATGGTGCAATGTCTTACCTTGTGAATCCTTAATCTCAGGAATATAGGATTGTAACGATTTAGGATGGAGAAGTTTGGCAAGGGCCGATCCACATTTATTGGCGTTCTCGAACAAAAAGCCCTGATATCTTTCCCTAGCGTGTGCATGTCTCCTGCCAATCTCCTCCCTCAATTTATCTCTCACTGAGGACAATTCTGACAATAGATCTGGGGTACGAGATCCCTTATGAAGGGATTCGAGGCAAAGTAACTCGTCCGATAAGCTCCTAATGCGTGCCTCCCTTTCTTTTTTCAGTCTCGAGCCGTGTTGAATAAAAACCCCTCTCAGAACACACTTAAGTGCTTCCCACTGCAGAGGAGGAGCTGTGGAGTCATTGGTGTGAGTGACCATGAAATCTGAAATGGATTTCTCTATGGCTTGTCTACAAACCATATCTTTCAATAAATGTGCATTGAGCCGCCAAGTCCACTCTTTAGCTACTAAATCAGGTAGAGCCAGGGTAAGAAAAACTGGGGCATGATCCGACCATAATATCGATCCAACATCCACCTTAGGCTGATAGGACAAAGCATGATGGGAAATAATGAACAGATCAATCCTACTATAGGAGTCATGAGCTGGGGAGTAATATGTGTAATCACGGCTCGTCGGATTTAGCACCCTCCAGACATCCACCAGCCTATTGGACCGCAAAACAGAGCGGACCCTAGTAAGGGTCGAGTGAGGAATTAGTGGATCTACCAAGGGAGGTGTCCAACAGCGGGTTAAGAGGTAAGTTAAAGTCCCCTCCCAGCAGTACAATACCATCCAAGAAAGATTCCATTTTTGACATAATAGCAGCAAATGCCTTACCTTGTCCCGAATTCGGGAGATATATATTACCTACTGTGTACACTCTCCCATGTATGGCCAGCTTGACAAAGACGTACCGTCCAGTACTGCAAGATCTAGAATCCAAAACAGAGCAAGGTAAATTTTTGTTCAACGCTATCGAGACACCTTTTGCTTTAGCATCTGGATTAGTACTATGGAACCAAGTGGTGTACGTTCTGGATCTGAAATTTGGTACATGGTGCGTCTTAAAATGTGTTTCCTGGAGAAGTAGGATCTGAGCCTTTTCTTTTTGTAACCCAGCTAGGATCATTGCCCTTTTGTCTGGGATATTAAAGCCCCTTACATTCAGGGAGACCAATTTGATCTCAACCCTCTGATTGGTCGGAGGCGCCATGACCAAAGTACAGAGAGACCCTAACAGGATAGGTGACAGGAACGGGGGTGGGGAAAACACACAACGGTAAAACCACACAACAGAGAATCACACAAGGACACAACGATACACAAAACAAGGGAAGGGGAAAGGTAATCAGACAAGACAAGACCACAAAAAGAAAAAGGGAAAAAGACTATAGACACAATCCCAGACAGGGGAGACACCCTAAGGTATCAAGAAAACCTCGGGGATGAGGTGAGTAACGAATAAACGTTAAACAGGGAACTGTCTTCCAACAGCAGGAGTAAAGACCTGCCTGAGAGTATATTGGACCAGCTTTATACTTCTGCACGCCTCAAAGAGATGGCGGGCAGAGAAGGGGGAGAGCAGCTCTATAAAAATGCACGTATCCCCGACCAACACACAGGAAACCCAGTAACCAGAGATCAAGCTGTGGGGAAGGGATGCCTAGTGAGATGGGTTACTTCTTCCAGGGAAAAGAGGACCCCGTCCCTAAAACATATAGAAAAGTCAGGCACTTGAGAGCTGGACTTAAGCCATTAGAGGCCTCGTGAGGAAACTGTGTAAAGGGGTACATCCTACTCCTCGAATCATAACTAAGAAACACAATCAGAAAGGCTGTCTCCTGTCATCCACCCCTCTGTTCCGTCCTGGAGAGGCAGCCTTCCAAACCGAGAATCTCGACGGGATCGGGGGGGGTGATGGTCCAGTCAGGGAGTTCAATATCAGGGAGACCCAGCGCTGCTAAGAAGTCAGCTAACTCAGACGGGTCACGCAGTTCATAGCGCTTGCCCCCCCTTCTGACCACCAGCTGGAACGGATAACCCCACATATAGGGGATGTCCCTTTCACGGAGGCATTCTAGCAAGGGACGAAGAGCTCTTCTCTGTTGTAATGTGGAGCGAGCCAGGTCCTGCAAAAGAGAGATATGAGCTCCCCTGAACTCGATCATGGCGGTGTTGCGCGCCTTTCGCATGATCTCTTCTTTGATGGAGTAATAATGTAGGCGACATATCACATCTCTGGGTCTAGCAGGATCCGGATTTGGGGGGCCGAGTGTCCTGTGCGCCCTGTCAATTTCTAGGTCATCCGAGATCGGCCTATTCAGGATCGTCTTGAACAGTTCTTGTAAAGTGTGAATAAGATCAGCAGAAGGAATAGCTTCAGGGAGGCCCCGCAGCCTAATATTGTTGCGCCTACTTCGATTTTCCACATCTTCATGTAGACGATAGAGCTGACTGATATGTTGATCTCTCTGCACCCCTTTATCTTCCAGCATGTCCAGGCGGGAGGACAATTCAGCCCTATGGGAGGATACATCGTCCACCCTCTCCTCCACCATTTGTAGCTTGGTGGACAGGGTATGAAGTTCCTGCTTATAGGAGGTTTCAAGGCGTGCAATAAACTGTTCCATCTCTTGCCTGGTCGGCAGTTGTCGGACATGGGCTCTCCAGTCCCAGGGTGGCTCCTCTGAGTCCACCGGAGGGATAGCCTGGGATAAGGCCAGTTTCTGTGGAGTCAGTGCGGCCTGAACCGGCGACGTGGAGTCTCGTAGGGCCTGGCAAGATGGCGCCAACCTGTTGTCTCCGCCAGACATAGCGTGGGCCGGAGGAGGCGAGTCCCTCTTCTGGTTTACAGCGGGCGAGTGGGGCTGGTTCATGTTGCGGTGAGTTACCCCTGATTTCTCCGCTTGTTTCAGAGTCTGTAAGGGCTTGTATGGGGGTGCAGCGGCGTTCAATTCACTCGCAGCTTGTGGGAGAACCGTGGCGCCAAAGTCGCGGCCCGTTACTTTCTGGCCTTCAGGAGCGAAAAACTGCTGGATGTTCTTATGCCTCACGTCCGTGGGGGTATTAACGGAACCGGCAGAGGATCCCCTTCTCGTCCGAACCATCGGAGCCTGGGATTGCAGGTGCTGGTGAGCTAGAAATGCTTGCTAAGGCCCTCTCAGGACAGGAGCTCTCAGCGATGCGTGTTCACTCCGCCATAGTCAGGACACGCCCCCCTTAGGGAGTTTTTAGGTAAATTTGTCATTTTCTATATTGAAGACATTTTGATATTTTCTCCTGATTTCAAATCTCATGTGTCTCATGTTAGACAAGTATTAGAGGTGTTGAGGGAGAATCAGTTGTCCGCTAAACAATAGAAATGTGTCTTTAGTGTACAGGATATACTGTTTCTAGGGCATGTCCTTACCCCCTCACGCCTTCAAGATGGATCCTGGTAAGGTACTAGCAATTAAGGAATGGGTAAGGCCTTCATCCTTAACTCCTTACAACGGTTCTTAGATTTTGCCAATTACTACCGTAAATTTATTAAGAATTTTTCAGTAATTGCTAAATCGTTGACCGACCTCACTAAGAAAGGGGCAGATTTGGAGAACTGGTCTACTGAGGCCATTACTTCATTTGAAACACTAAAAAAGGCATTCAGTAGCGCTCCCATTCTGATCCAGCCAGATCAGGAGAGACGGAGAGACCTTTTATTGTGGAGGTGGATGCGTCTGAGGATGGCGCAGGAGCAGTCCTTTCACAAGGTCCTGCTAGTCTAACTAACCTGAGACCGTGTGCATTCTTTTCCAGAAAATTTTCTTCCACCGAGAGAAACTCCGACATAGGGAATCGGGAGTTGCTGACCATTAAGTGGGCATTTAAGGAGAGGAGGCATGTTCTGGAGGGGGCAAGGCATTGTGTAACTGTTGTCACTGACCATAAGAACCTTATGTTTCTCGAATCTGCTAAGAGGTTGAATCCCCGTCAGGCTTGATGGGCACTGTTTTTTACTCGTTTTGATTCCTCCATTACTTTCAGGCCTGGAAGTAAAAACGTGAAGGCTGACACATTATCTCAGAGCTTCCATGCTTTTCAGCCTACAGAGGCACCGTCTGAATCCATCCTACCAGCAAATATCTTCATAGCAGCCTTAACCCAGGATATCTCGGCTCTAATTAAGGCTGAACAACATCTGGCACCGGCAACCACCCCAACAGATAAGTTGTTTGTCCCCATACATTTTTGTCTCCAGCTGTTGGGTGAGTGTCATGATTCTGCCTTTTGTGGACATGCAGGTTTTGAGGGCACTAGGGAGCTGGTTTCTAGATCTTATTGGTGTCCCACTCTAACTAGGGATGACAAGTCCTACGTGTCAGCTTGTGAGGTTTGTGCTAGGTCTAAGACAGCTGGACACTCGGTGCTCGGCTGTTCTCCCTGGTGCAGGTCATGTGGTGCTGGCCACGTCACATGACCTCAGCCTGTCAGTATTTAACAGGCAGCCTGCTGGCCACAGGTTGCCTGTTAATTAGGTACCTGGCGATTGTTTGGTTTCCTGTATACTTACCTGATCCTGTGTTTCCTGACGATCCTCTGCCTGCTCCTGCTGTACTGCGCATCTCTCCTGGTATTCTGACCCCGGCTTCCACCTGACGAGTCTTTGCGGACTCCTGTTGCACTTCGTTTCTCTCCTGGTATTTGATCTTGGCTTCTCCTGACTATTCTCTGCTTATTCCTTGGTACTGCGTAGCTCTCTAGGTAATGACCCGGTCCGTTCACGTTCCGTTATTTGTCTTGTCTGTCTTCCCAGCACGTAAGTTAGGGACTGCCGTCCAGTTGTCCCCTGTAATCAGGACTTGCGAGGCAAGTAGGCAGGGCCAGGGGTGAGGGTGGAGCACAGTGGTCATTATGCCCCCCCCCCCATGTGTAGTGTGCGTGACACCTCACATGTAGACAGTGGCGGAGAGTGGAACGCAGGTATTTATTTATTTTTTAAATATATGTATGCTGGCTGTATTATGGGGGGATTATTATTATTACTAATTATTAAAGAGCCATTCATTCCATGGCGCTGTACATATGAAAAGGGGTATACATACATAATACTAAACAAATGCAATAAGCATGAACAAGACGAGTTACAAACTGGTTACAGAAGGAGAAAAGGCCCTGCCCTTGAGGGCTTACAATCTACAGGGTATGGGAGAATGATACAGTAGGTGAGGGTAAAGCTGGTCAAAAGGGTATAGTAGCAGCAGGGTCACTGTAGGTTGTAGGCTTGTCTGAAGAGGTGGGTTTTCAAGTTTTTTTCGAAGGATTCCACTGCAGGTGAGAGTCTGATATGTTGGGGTAGAGAGTTCCAGAGTATGGGGGATGCACGGGAGAAATCTTGGAGATGATTGTGGGAAATGGTGATAAGAGAAGAGTAGAGAAGATCTTGTGAGAATCTGAGATTATGTGTAGGGATGTATCGGGAAAGTAGCTCATAGATGTACCGAGGGGACAGGTTGCGGACAGCCTTATATGTATTTGTTAGTATTTTAAACTGAATTCGCTGGGCGATAGGGAGCCAGTGAAGGGATTGGCAGAGGGGAAAGGCAAAGGAGTAACAGGGGAGAGATAGATTAATCAGGCAGCAGAGTTGAAGATAGATTGGAAGGGTGCGAGGGTGCTAGATGGAAGGCCACAGAGGAGGATTTTACAGTCGTCTAGGCGAGAGATGATAAAGGCAGCAGGGGAGAGTGTGCAGCCATTGATCATGATTAGATAGGTCTGTTGGGGGGGGGGGAGCATTGAGTGAGATGGGGGAAAGATGATAAATTCAGTTTAATCCATGATGAGTTTTAGAAAGCGAGAGGAGAAGGAGGTAGATTTGTGTGTTGTCAGCATAAATGTGATATTGAAAGTCATGCTCTCCATCATCCTCTTGTCTAGTTATCACCCCATATCACTTCTCCCACATGTCTCAAAGCTACTTGAACAACATGTTCACTTTGAACTGTCCTCTCACTTTTCTTCCTGCTACTCTTTGACCAGCTACAATTTGGCTTCCATTTTAATTTTTTTTTCCAGTTACAAAGCAAGGGTTAACAGCCAAACAAAACTCAATATTTAGGCGCTGATTCTGTAGTTTACAGAAACACCCCATATGTGGTCATAAACTTCTGTACGGGCACACGGCAGGGCGGAGAAGGAAAGGAATGCCATACAGTTTTTGGAAGGCAGATTTTGCTGGACTGTTTTTTTTACTCCATGTCCCATTTGAAGCCCCCTGATGCATCCCTAGAGTAGAAACTCCATAAAAGTGACCCCCATCTAAGAAACTACACCCCTCAAGGTATTCAAAACTGATTTTACAAACGTCGTTAACTCTTTAGGTGCTCCACAAGAATTGATGGAAAATAGAGATACAATTTAAAAACTTTTTGGGCAGATTTTCCTTTTTAATATTTTTTTTCCAGTTACAAAGCAAGGGTTAACAGCCAAACAAAACTCAATATTTATGGCCCTGATTTTGCAGTTTACAGAAACACCCCATATGTGGTCGTAAACTGCTGTATGGGCACACGGCAGGGCGCAGAAGGAAAGGAATGCCATACGGTTTTTGTAAGGCAGATTTTGCTGGGCAGTTTGTTACGACACCATGTCCCATTTGAAGCCCCCCTGATGCACCCCTAGAGTAGAAACTCCATAAAAGTGACCCCATCTAAGAAACTACACCGCTCAAGGTATTCAAAACTGATTTTACAAACGTCGTTAACCCTTTAGGTGTTCCACAAGAATTAATGGAAAATAGAGATACAATTTAAAAATTTCACTTTTTTGGCAGATTTTCCATTTTAATATTTTTTTTCCAGTTACAAAGCAAGGGTTAACAGCCAAACAAAACTCAATATTTATGGCCCCGATTCTGTAGTTTACAGAAACACCCCATATGTGGTCGTAAACAGCTGTACGGGCACACGGCAGGGTGCAGAAGGAAAGGGACGCCATACGGTTTTTGGAAGACAGATTTTGCTGGACTGGTTTGCTGGACTGTCCCATTTAAAGCCCCCCTGATGCACCCTAGAGTAGAAACTCCAAAAAAGTGACCCCATTTTAGAAACAACGGGATAGGGTGGAAGTTTTGTTGGCACTAGTTTAGGGTACATATGATTTTTGGTTGCTCTATATTACACTTTTTGTGAGGCAAGGTAACAACAAATAGCTGTTATGGCACCTTTTTTTTTGTTATTTACAACATTCATCTGACAGGTTAGATCATGTAGTATTTTTATAGAGCAGGTTGTCACGGACGCGGCAATACCTAATATGTATACCATTTTTTTTATTTATGTAATTTTACACAATGATTTCATTTTTGAAACAAAAATAATGTTTTAGTGTCTCCACAGTCTGAGAGCCATAGTTTTTTCATTTTTTGGGCGATTATCTTGGGTAGGGTCTCATTTTTTGCGGGATTAGATGACGGTTTGATTGGCACTATTTTGGGGTGCATATGACTTTTTGATCGCTTGCTATTACACTTTTTCTGATGCAAGATGACAAAAAATGGCTTTTTTTACACAGTTTTTATTTATATTTTTTTTACGCTGTTAGGTCATGTGATATTTTTATAGAGTAACTTATTACGGACACGGCGATACCTAATATGTACAGGTCCTTCTAAAAAAATTAGCATATTGTGATAAAGTTCATTATTTTCTGTAATGTACTGATAAACATTAGACTTTCATATATTTTAGATTCATTACACACCAACTGAAGTAGTTGAAGCCTTTTATTGTTTTAATATTGATGATTTTGGCATACAGCTCATGAAAACCCAAATTTCCTATCTCAAAAAATTAGCATATTTCATCCGACCAATAAAAGAAAAGTGTTTTTAATACAAAAAAAGTCAACCTTCAAATAATTATGTTCAGTTATGCACTCAATACTTGGTCGGGAATCCTTTTGCAGAAATGACTGCTTCAATGCGGCGTGGCATGGAGGCAATCAGCCTGTGGCACTGCTGAGGTGTTATGGAGGCCCAGGATGCTTCGATAGCGGCCTTAAGCTCATCCAGAGTGTTGGGTCTTGCGTCTCTCAACTTTCTCTTCCCAGTATCCCACAGATTCTCTATGGGGTTCAGGTCAGGAGAGTTGGCAGGCCAATTGAGCACAGTAATACCATGGTCAGTAAACCATTTACCAGTGGTTTTGGCACTGTGAGCAGGTGCTAGGTCGTGCTGAAAAATTAAATCTTCATCTCCATAAAGCTTTTCAGCAGATGGAAGCATGAAGTGCTCCAAAATCTCCTGATAGCTAGCTGCATTGACCCTGCCCTTGATAAAACACAGTAGACCAACACCAGCAGCTGACATGGCACCCCAGACCATCACTGACTGTGGGTACTTGACACTGGACGTCAGGCATTTTGGCATTTCCCTCTCCCCAGTTTTCCTCCAGACTCTGGCACCTTGATTTCTGAATGACATGCAACAGTCCAGTGCTGCTTCTCCGTAGCCCAGGTCATGCGCTTCTGCCGCTGTTTCTGGTTCAAAAGTGGCTTGACCTGGGGAATGCGGCACCTGTAGCCCATTTCCTGCACACGCCTGTACATGGTGGCTCTGGATGTTTCTACTCCAGACTCAGTCCACTGCTTCCGCAGGTCCCCCAAGGTCTGGAATCGGTCCTTCTCCACAATCTTCCTCAGGGTCCGGTTATCACGATCGGCGTGACTATCACATACGTGACACAGAGGGAGGGAAAGAGGAAGGCCCTGCCCAAGTGAGAGGGAAGGTGGTGACCCCTGACTCACCTTGCGGCTGGCACCTGGCTGCCCTGACGTCCCTAGACGGGTTCCTCACCCGTACGCCGATCACGTGCCTAAAACCCTGGCTTTCCCTAAGATGAGCCCTAGATAGTGAACAGGGCGGTGGGAACACTAGTCCGCACCACTAGCTCTAAAGGAAAACACCAAGGGGAGGACAGACAATTCAGACTCAACATATAATCCCAGGTGGGCGACAACAGGAGACAACAAAAAGCCCAACAGGGATCCGGAGGGTAGCACTCTGGAACAACAACCAGGATTCACAGCTCCAGTGGGTCAGTATAGAAGTCCAGGCAGGAAGCTCTATAACTCTAGAGAAGTGTGAGAGGAGAATATAAGGAGGTTGGGAGTGGCAGACAAGAAACAGCTGAGGAGGAGAAGCTACGGATCCCTGAGTGAGACAAAAAGGATTGCAAGGCAAACACAGAAAACAATCACTAAGAAACAACGTGATCTTTAGACATAGAGCGCGCAGCCACCCGCTGCGACTTCCTGACCCCGGGTATAACGGAGTCAGACGTGGCTCTTGACACCCTCGTGACAGTACCCCCCCTTTCACGAGGGGCCTCCGGACACTCAGGACCAGGTCTCTCAGGATGAGAGGCATGGAAAGCCTGAATTAACCTGTTGGCGTTTACCTCTGACGCTGGAACCCACATTCTTTCCCCGGGACCGTAACCCCTCCAATGCACCAGATACTGAAGAGAGCGGCGGACCCGACGAGAATCAACAATTCTGGATATTTGAAACTCCAGATTACCATCCACAATAACAGGAGGAGGTGGCAGCGGTGATGGTTCTAGAGGTGGAACATACTTCTTGAGTAACGACTTATGGAAGACGTTATGGATCTTAAAAGTCTGAGGTAGCTCCAGGCGAAAAGCCACAGGGTTAATGACGGCTACTATTTTATAAGGACCAATGAACCTAGGGCCCAGTTTCCAAGAGGGAACCTTCAACTTAATATTCCTAGTAGACAACCACACATAGTCATTCACTCCTAGGTCCGGACCTGGCGACCGTTTCTTATCGGCCATGCATTTATATTTACCACTCATATTTTTCAAGTTAGCTTGCACCTTCTGCCATACCGATGAAAGAGATGAAGAAAACCGTTCCTCTTCGGGAACCCCAGAAGACCCCCCCTCTTTGAAAGTACAAAATTGGGGATGAAAACCGTATGCACCAAGAAATGGTGACTTGCCAGTGGATTCCTGACAGCGATTATTTATGGCGAACTCGGCTAGCGGTAAATATGATGACCACACCTCTTGGTTTTCAGACACAAAACACCTTAAATATGTTTCTAGGTTTTGGTTGGTACGCTCAGTCTGTCCATTCGACTGAGGATGGAAAGCTGAGGAAAAGGACAAGTGTACCCCCAAACGGGAACAAAAAGCTTTCCAAAACTTAGAAATAAACTGGGTTCCCCGATCCGAAACCACATCAGAAGGGACCCCGTGAAGCTTCACGATTTCACTGATAAACACCTGAGCAAGAGTCTTAGCATTAGGAAGTGCGGATAGCGCAATAAAGTGTACCATTTTGCTAAACCTGTCTACTACTACCAAGATAACTGTTTTACCCGCAGACAACGGTAAGTCAGTGATGAAATCCATTGACAGATGTGTCCATGGCCTATTGGGGATGAAAAGTGTCAATAAAGACCCTGCTGGACGTGTATGAGAGACTTTCGCGGGTGCACAAGTAGAACAAGTAGACACGAAATCCATTACATCCTGACGCAACCTTGGCCACCAAAAACGACGAGACAATAGCTCCAAGGTTGCTTTACTACCCGGGTGCCCAGCAAGTGCCGAATTATGATGTTCCTTTAATAATTCAAGACACAGGTTTAACGGTACAAACAATTTCTCTGAGGGGCAAGAGGCCGGGGCGTCCCCCTGGGCCTCTAAAACCTTTCCCTCTAGAACAGAGTGTACAGCAGAGACAACCACTCCTCTTTGTAAAATAGGTACCGGATCATTAACATTACCCCCTCCAGGGAAACTACGAGATAATGCGTCTGCCTTGGTATTTTTTGCCCCAGGACGATAGGTGATTACAAAGTTAAATCTGGTAAAGAATAGCGACCACCTAGCTTGTCTAGGGGTGAGACGCTTAGCCGATTCTAGGTACAGAAGGTTTTTGTGATCCGTAATCACCGTGACGGGGTGGATTGCTCCCTCTAAGAAGTGACGCCACTCTTCAAACGCCAGTTTAATCGCCAACAGTTCCCTATTTCCAATATCATAGTTCTTTTCTGCAGTAGATAACTTTTTGGAAAAGAAAGCGCAAGGACGCCATTTGCCAGGAGACGGACCCTGAGACAATACAGCCCCCACTCCTACCTCTGACGCATCTACTTCAACAATAAAAGGCTGGGAGACATCAGGTTGAATTAGAACAGGTGCCGAGGTAAATCTCTCTTTTAGAGAGGAAAATGCAATTTTAGCGGCGTCAGACCATTTAGAAAAATCAGTCCCCTTCCTAGTCATGTCAGTAAGGGGTTTAACGATCACTGAATAATTTTTAATGAACTTTCTATAGAAATTTGCGAAACCCAAAAACCGTTGTAGAGCTTTAAGGTTCTCAGGAAGATCCCAATCTAAAATTGCCTGGACCTTCCTAGGATCCATACGGAAACCTGAAGCAGATATTAGATATCCCAGGAACTGTATTTCCTGAACGGCGAAGACACATTTTTAAATTTTCGCATATAATTTATTCGTCCGTAGGACCTGCAGTACTTGCCTGACATGTACTTCATGTGTTTTCAGATCAGCCGAATAAATTAAGATATCATCTAGGTATATGACTACAAACCTGCCGATGAGATGACTAAAAATATCATTAACGAAATGTTGGAAGACAGCAGGGGCATTGGTCAGACCGAAAGGCATGACTAAATTTTCATAATGCCCCTCAGGGGTGTTAAAAGCTGTCTTCCACTCATCCCCTTCCTTGATACGAATCAGATTGTAGGCCCCCCTAAGATCAAGTTTGGAGAACCACCTAGCACCCGCAATCTGATTAAAAAGGTCAGGAATGAGAGGAAGAGGGTATGGGTCTCGGATGGTTGTCCGGTTTAGCTCACGGAAATCTAGGCAAGGACGAAGGCCCCCATCTTTCTTTTTAACAAAGAAAAACCCTGCAGCCACGGGTGAAGAAGAGGGTCTGATGTGTCCCTTAGCCAGACTCTCGGAGATATAATCTTTCATGGCTTGTCTCTCGGGACCCGAAAGATTATACAACCTGGACTTGGGTAATTTTGCACCGGGAATCAGGTTAACCGGGCAATCATAAGGACGATGAGGTGGTAGCTTCTGACAACCCTTTTCAGAAAAAACTTCCTCAAAGTCCGAAATAAATGTAGGTAGGGAAGCTATGGAGGCGATTAAGCAATTGTTATTTAAGCAATTGTAGTGTACGGGAGAGTAATACCCCGTCACTACAGAAGGGTCACTTGGGTACTGTCGTTCCCCCTGTATTTATGGGGAGGTTGGTATAAAACATCTTGTTAATGTAATGCTATGTACTTCCTGTTACTGTGAAATGTGCATGTGCAGGCCGGCTAGGGTGTCATTCCAGCTCTGAGTCACTAGAGGGAGCTAGGGAACCCTAGTTTATATAAGGCCCAGTCAGGAAGTAGTAAGCAGGCAGACAGTGGGAGAAGGAGTCTGAGATGATCCTGTGTCTGAGTCAAGGCCAGGCCATGGGCCTGTGAGAGTAGAGCAGGCCTGAAGCCTGCCGACTAGGAGAGGGTAGTATAGGCCCTGTAACCGGGTTCCGGATCCAAGGAAAAGGTTCCCCTCCTGAGTCAACAGCCGTTTTAGCCGAAACATCATAAGCAACCAGCCGGGACACAGAAGGCAACAGAGGCCAATATGATAAGCAAGAGGTACTCAAGATAACAGAGGAGGTACTCGATAAAGACAGATTCAAGGATACGCCAGAGATAGGGCATTAGACCTTGGAGAATAAGTCACATGCTTCAGGACCAGTCAGGAATAGAGTGCAAGCCGCCTGTACTGCAACTCCTGTGATTAACACTCTGTAAAGAACCTTGCTATAACCGGCCAGTCTGTAACTCCTATGAACCAACTGTATTCAAATGCAAACCAACTGTCTTCCATGGAACTGCGCTTCCATCTGTGTCCATGCATGATTATCACTGACATTCAGTAAAGTTCCAGTTTTGGTTGGCTATCCCGTGGTTGTTCCGTTATTCCACATTACCTTACACGGCGTGTCACCGTTTAATTGACACTGGCATCACGAACATTAAATACCTGCCTGTTCCAGTATCTGCCCAGATTTGAAGACGACAGTGGATCCCAGGTTAGTGGGTTACTCTGCACTACAAAGCCCAGCATACACTACTGACCCCCTGGGACACTGCACAATTCTCTCTGCAATGCTCACTCCACTCCAATATCTCCCTGGCCTGCCAATCCACCACTGGATTGTGCGCTACCAACCAGGGAAGACCCAATACCACAGGAGAGGGAAGGCCCTCCAGAACGTAACATGAAAGACACTCATTATGGTGGTCCCCTACCCGAAGGTGTAAGTTATGGACAATGTGAGTGAGGTTTCTCTGAGACAGAGGAGCAGAATCAATAGCGAATATGGGAATAGGTCTCTGCAGCGTACAGAGAGACAAACCCATAGTGCGGGCAAAATGGGCATCTATCAAATTTACCCCTGCTCCACTGTCTAGAAAAAAAGAAATAGACTCCGTCTTAACACCAAAAACAATAACCGCTGGCAACACAAATTGAGATGTTCGTATGGAGGAAACATATACCCCCCGGCTGACATCCTCCGCACAGCCTGGGGTTAGTAGTTTTCCGACGGTCTTTTGTTTTTGAGAAAGGAGGGACAGACATTAATGAAATGACCCCTCCCCCCACAGAAAAAACAAGCCCCCCACCTACGGCGAACCTCAGGAGGACGGACCTGACGAGAAGTTCCTCCTAGCTGCATAGGCTCATCTAAGTCAGTACAGACTAACTGCTGCTTGGGAGAGGTTACCAATTGCTCAGGAATTTTCGATCTCTCCCTAAGACGTCTATCTATTCTGATAGAGAGGGACATAACAGCATCAAGGGAAAGGGGGGTCTCATACAGCGCCAGCGCATCCTTAACCCTTTCAGATAACCCAGAGCAGAACTGACTCCTGAGAGCCGGGTCGTTCCACTGAGTATCCGTAGCCCACCTACGGAACTCTGAGCAATATTCCTCTGCTGGCCGATCTCCCTGTAGGAGTCTCCGTAACTTCGACTCAGCCAGGTCGACTCGGTCAGGGTCATCATATATGAGACCCAAAGCCCCAAAAAATCCCTCCTACTGACCGGAGAGCCTGGGAACCAGGGGGTAACGAGAACGCCCAGGATTGCGGGTCCCCCTGAAGCAGGGAAATAACAATCCCCACCCGCTGTTCTTCATTACCTGAGGAGTAAGGGCGCAGCTTAAAATATAATTTGCAGGCCTCACGGAACGTCACAAATTTGTCCCTTCCCCCAGAAAATCTGTCAGGAAGAACAACCTTGGGTTCTGTAACAACCTGGTTACCCATAGCAACCGCTGGGCTTGCGGTCTGCTGCATTTGCTGCTGTTGTTGGAGGACAGACGCCTTCAATCCTGCCACCTCCAAAGACAGGCCTTGAAGCTGTTTTGCCAAAGCAACAATAGGATCCATATTGGATTCTAAGTAGAGAGAAAAAAAATATATATATTTTTTTTTCTCCCAAAAAATAAGGGCCAGTTATAATATCACGATCGGCGTGACTATCACATACGTGACTCAGAGGGAGGGAAAGAGGAAGGCCCTGCCCAAGTGAGAGGGAAGGTGGTGACCCCTGACTCACCTTGCGGCTGGCACCTGGCTGCCCTGACGTCCCTAGACGGGTTCCTCACCCGTACGCCGATCACGTGCCTAAAACCCTGGCTTTCCCTAAGATGAGCCCTAGATAGTGAACAGGGCGGTGGGAACACTAGTCCGCACCACTAGCTCTAAAGGAAAACACCAAGGGGAGGACAGACAATACAGACTCAACATATAATCCCAGGTGGGCGACAACAGGAGACAACAAAAAGCCCAACAGGGATCCGGAGGGTAGCACTCTGGAACAACAACCAGGATTCACAGCTCCAGTGGGTCAGTATAGAAGTCCAGGCAGGAAGCTCTATAACTGGCAACTAGAGAAGTGTGAGAGGAGAATATAAGGAGGTTGGGAGTGGCAGACAAGAAACAGCTGAGGAGGAGAAGCTACGGATCCCTGAGTGAGACAAAAAGGATTGCAAGGCAAACACAGAAAACAATCACTAAGAAACAACGTGATCTTTAGACATAGAGCGCGCAGCCACCCGCTACGACTTCCTGACCCCGGGTATAACGGAGTCAGACGTGGCTCTTGACACCCTCGTGACACCGGTCACCTCTTCTCATTGTGCAGTGTTTTCTGCCACACTTTTTCCTTCCCACAGACTTCCCACTGAGGTGCCTTGATACAGCACTCTGGGAACAGCCTATTCATTCAGAAATGTCTTTCTGTGTCTTACCCTCTTGCTTGAGGGTGTCAATGATGGCCTTCTGGACAGCAGTCAGGTCGGCAGTCTTACCCATGATTGCGGTTTTGAGTAATGAACCAGGCTGGGAGTTTTTAAAAGCCTCAGGAATCTTTTGCAGGTGTTTAGAGTTAATTAGTTGATTCAGATGATTAGGTTAATAGCTCGTTTAGAGAACCTTTTCATGATATGCAAATTTTTAGAGATAGGAATTTGGGGTTTTCATGAGCTGTATGCCAAAATCATCAATATTAAAACAATAAAAGGCTTGAACTACTTCAGTTGGTGTGTAATGAATCTAAAATATATGAAAGTCTAATGTTTATCAGTACATTACAGAAAATAATGAACTTTATCACAATATGCTAATTTTTTTAGAAGGACCTGTATATATATATTTTTATTTGTGTCAGTTTTACACAAATTTTCTAAAACAAAAAAAAATTATGTTTTAGTGTCTCCATGTTCTGAGCCATAGTTTTTTTTTTTTTTTGGCGATTGTCTCAGGTAGGGGCTCATTTTTTGCGGGATGAGGTGACGGTTAGACTGGTACTTTTTTGGTGGGAGTACGCCTTTTTGATCGCTTGCTGTTGTACTTTTTGTGATGTATGGTGACAAAAAAAAATTGTTTATTTAGCAGTTTTAATTTTTTATGGTGTTCATCTGAGGGGTTAGGTCATGTGATATGTTTATAGTGAAAAAAAAGTTGAAAAAATAAAGTTTCCCCCCCAAAATTAAAAGTTTCAAGTAAAAATAAACAAAAACGTAATTTTCCCAAATAAAGTTAAAAAAAATTGGTAAAAAATAAGGAATTTTTTTTTACATTACGCGGCGATGCGTAATGTGTCTATTTTTCCCCCCCTATTTTTTACCAATTATTTTTAACTTTATTTGGGGAAAATTACGTTTTTGTTTATTTTTACTTGAAACTTTTAATTTTTTGGGGGAAAAAAACTTTATTTTTTCAACTTTTTTTTTCACTTTATTTTTTGTCCCACTTTGGGACTTCAACTTTTAGGGGTCTAATCCTTTACAATGCATTCCAATACTTCTGTTTTGGAATGCTTTGGCTGCATGAGTAATACTGTGTGTATTACTCATACAGCTTCCGTGTCACGCATGGTGTTACAGAAAACTAGAAGACACAAATGAGATCCGACTGACTTGATCCAAAACTAAGGAACAAAAGGGTAAGCCCTGTAACAGCCCTAGCTCTCTCCCTTACTGCTTAGCCTATGCAAAAATCTCAATGGTAGAAAATTGCATACCCTCATTCCTCGACTGTATGACACCTGAACACCCTATAATAGTGAGGGGACATGACCACCGGCTCCCCACACTTAATACGGAGGGAGTCAGGGTCACCTAGGATCAAGCCCACAGGAGAACAGAAATAAAGAAACAGACTTATCTTGTGGATGCAGCAGTAACAGCTTCTAGCATCAGCACACTCCAGGAAGTTGTATAAACTGCAAGGTAAGGCCTCTTTCACACGACCATTTTTTTTTTCCGTTTTGCGGGCCGTTTTTTGCGGTCCGTATACGGAACCATTCATTTCAATGGTTCCGCAAAAAAACCGGAATGTACTCCGTGTGCATTCCGTTTCCGTATTTCCGTTCAAAGATAGAACATGTCCTATTATTGCCCGTAAATCACGTTCCATGGCTCCATTCAAGTCAATGGATCCACAAAAAAATGGAAAACATACGGAAATGCATCCGTATGTCTTCCGTATCCGTTCCGTTTTTTGCGGACCCATCTATTGAAAATGTTATGCCCAGCCCAATTTTTTCTATGAAATTACTGTATACTGTATATGCCATACGGAAAAACGGAACGGAAACAAAAAAACGGAACAACAGATCCGTGAAAAAAACGGACCGCAAAACACTGAAAAAGCCATACGGTCGTGTGAAAGAGGCCTAAGGCAGTATGGGGAGGAGATATATAGGGAGGCAATCACTGCTAATAGATGACAGCCAGGAGAGGGAGGAGAGATGTCAAATCGAAAGAAAAACAAAAGAAGAAGATCATGCAGAAGGTACTGAAGAACGTCTAACAGAACTTCTCAAAGATCTGGTGGTGACATTCCGGCCTGTGAGATCCAGGGGGCTGGATCTCACAGGCTCGTCACCAGAAGGCAGTGCAGAGGCCTCAGGAAGGCATCACGCTGCCTTCCATGCCATCGGGTCCCCCCTACAGCCCCATGGGGACCCGCTGGCACCGCCGCCGCCCACACCATAAAAAGCCACTGTAATGACCGTCGTCGCGCAAAGGGAGGGAAAAGGGAAGGCCCTGACCAAGGGAGAGGGAAAGGTGGTGACCCCTGACTCACCTTGCGGCTGGCACCTGACTGCCCTGACGTCCCTAGACGAGTTCCTCAACCGTACGCCGATCACGTGCCTAAACCCTGGCTTTCCCTAAGATGAGCCCTAGGTAGTGAACGGGCGGTGGGATCACTAGTCTGCACTACTGACACTAAGAGGAAAACACCAAGGAGAGGACAGACAATACAGACAAACATATAATCCCAGGTGGGCGACAACAGCAGACCACAAAGGCCCAACAGGGATCCGGAGGGTAACGTTCTGGAACAACAACCAGGGAACGCAGCAACACAGCTCCAGTGGGTCAGTATAGAAGTCCAGGCAGGAAGCTCTATATCTGGCAACCAGAGAAGTGGGGAAAGGGGAATATAAGGAGGTTGGGAGTGCTGGACAAGGAACAGCTGAGGAGAAGGAGCTACGGATCCCTGAGTGAGCCAAAAAGGGTTGCAAAGCAAACCCAGAAAGCTACCATAAAGAAACAGCCCTATCTTTCTATATAGAGCGCGCAGCCAACCGCTGCGATTTCCTGACCCCGGGTATAACGGAGTCAGGCGTGGTTCTTGACACCCTCGTGACAGCTGCAAACCGCAGGTCTGAATTGACCTGCGGTTTGTGGCGATCACCGACATGGGGGGGTAACAGGATCCCCCCCCCCCCCCGTGCATTTAGCCGAGGTGCCTGCTCAATGATTTGAGCAGGCACTGGCTTCCGATCACCGCCCGCCGCGCGTACCAGGACATCAGGGCGTACCTGTATGCCCTGTGTCCTGAAGAGGTTAAACAAGGTGGTGTTTACTTGACTCACATGGGGTAAAAAGCTTGCAATTACAGCAGTCTTTGACAGGCAACAGACTTAGGGTACATTCACACTTGCGTTAGATAGAGGTTGCCAGAACTGCCTGCCGGATCCGGAAATCCGTATGCAAACGGATAGCATTTGTTTCCGGATCTGTATGACAAATGCATTGAATTTTGGCCGGAGAAAATACAGCAGCATGCTGTGGTATTCTCTCCAGCCAAATAAAGTAAGATGGACTGAACTGAAGACATCCTGATGCATACTGAACGGAATGCTTTCCATTCAGAATGTATTAGGATAAAACTGAAGCGTTTTTTTCTGGAACTCAATACCGGAAAACTTTAACGCTAGTGTGAAAGTACCCTTACTGGGTAAAGTCTCTCAATGAGGGCACGGATTAGTTTCAAGCAACATGGCAATTTGGTGCACTGTCTCTTTAAAGGGCTTCTGTCACCCCCACTGTGTAATCTTCAGCTATTTGCTAATGTCAGCTGAGTGCAATCATACATGTCCTACCTTTGTCTGTGGCTTATTTCTTGTAAAAATCATACTTTTATCATATGCAAATGTCTTCACTAAGAGCAAGTTGGGCGTGTACTTGCTGGTAGCCGACGCATCTGCCGCTTCTAGACAGGGCTTCTCTTGTCTTCTCTTGATAGACAGGGCCAGTGAGCGCTCTCCTCCTCCCGCTGGCCCCATCTGCTGCCGAATTCCTGCTCCTGCGCCGTAACGTTCCTCGATAGGCGCAGGCCTACTGAGTGAAGGACGCGCGCTTGTCAGCTCCTTCCTCAGTGCGCCTGCGCCGATTACGTCACACTACACCCGGAAGAGAAGACTGCCGATTATCGCTGATGCCGGCAGTCTTCTCTTCCATTATAAATCGGTATAATGCTGTGTGCTCCTGCAAGAAGAGTAGTGACCAAGCTCACATACGGGACACGCTCGTGTGAAACAGCCCTTAAAGGGCTTCTGTCACACCCCCCACTGTGCAATTTTCATTAGCCGATATTAGCTATTTGCTAATGTCCGCTGAGTGCAATTATACATGTCCTACATTTGTCTGTGGCTTATTTCTTGTAAAAATCATACAGGCAGAAGGAGACACACACTGACAAACACGTCTGTCTCCTCCTCCCTGTACCGATGCTATTGATTAGCATTCGGGGGTGCAAAAACAGAACAGGGGGCACAGCCCCGGCAACGGAGGGGTGTATCTGAAAAAAAGCAGCCAGTGGCAGGAGGGGACAGGGACGAGCCTCCCTAGCAAAGCGGGTGACACTAGGGAGGCTTGGACCCATACCCGCCTGCTATTGGCTCCCCCCGGATGTTTTCATCCGTGTACAGGGAGAAGCAGCAGCAGCGGTGTGGGGACCAGGAGCGGCACGGGAAGCTGGGTAAGTATATTCCCTCTGAGGGGCCCGGCACATGGGGAGGGGGGCTGTTTATGATAATGGATAAACCCATAAATGTCTGCAATGTGCCTATTATAGTGTGCAGATTAGCCGCAGTGTTATTCCTCCTATGGTTCAGAAGTCAAAATTGCACTGTATAGAACATGCTGTGATTTTTCCTGAATAGAGAGATGATCAGTGATAAACAATTGTAATGAATGGGTCAGGATTCAGTCCAGATGCTGTCCATTCACAAGAGGCCTGAGTGTCAACCTTGAGTTTCTGCTGCTGATTCTTCAGAAAAAGTTGTTTTTGCTATAGGCAAATCCTGTACATGTGAACATACACTTGGGGCCAGTTCACACAGAGTTTTTTTGACGCGTTTCTGCCTCAAAATCAGCTCCAAAAACGCCTCAAAACAGCCTGCCTTTCAATGGGAAGCAGCACTTTCCTTCTTTTTTTTTTTTTTTTTTTCACGTGTAAGACTACTTTCACACATGCGTTGTTGTTTTCCGGAATTGAGGATCTCAATACCGGAAAAAAAACATTTCCATTTGGTCCTTATGCATTCTGAATGGAAAGAGATTCGTTCAGGATGCATCAGGATATCTTCTGTTCCGGCAGCCACAGGCTGCGGTTTTGTGTCCAGTCATAAAAACAGAAAAAAACGTATTGGCACTTAAAACAATGTACAGATATAGCAGGGTTAACATACAAACTCTTAACTCATCGCGTTATCTTGAAACAAAAGCCATTGAAAAGCAATTGAAGGTGTTTGCTTAACCGCTACCCGACTGCCTAACGCAGGATTGCGTCCTGCGGGCGCTGGGTTATTCCTCTTTGATGCGCCGGCACGTCATCTCGCGAGACACGAGATTTCCTTTGAATGTGCGTTCACAGGAGAGCGCGTTCACAGGATCCGAAGGTAAACGAGTTCATCTACAGCATGCCAGCAGCGATCATTGGCTGGCAGGCTGTAGATGCGTTTTTTTTTTAACCCTTGAAATGTATATCAGACGCTGTTTTGTTAACAGCGTCTGATATACCTGCTACCTGGTCCTCAGGTGGTCCCTTTTTCTTGGATCGACCACCAGAGGACACAGGCAGCTCTGTAATAAGTAGCACCAAGCACCACACTACACTACACCCCCCCTGTCACTTATTAACCCCTGATCACCCCCCCTGTCATTGATCACCGCCCTGTAAGGCTCTATTCAGACATCTGTATGTGTTTTGTGGATCCGCAAAAGACGGACACCGCGGATCTGCAAAACACGGACACCGGCAATGTGCTTTCCGCATTTTGCCAGAACTATATAGAAAATGCCTTTTCTTGTCCGCAATTGCGGACAAGAATAGGACATGTGCTATAGGCTCTGCAAAAAACGCAGTGTTCGCCCGATCAGGCCTGATCTTGTGCGCACACTTGCGTTCAGTCCGCCACACCACAGTGACCGATTTTTTTTTGTGTCTGATCACTGCTAAAACACCGTAAAATCGTTGCGGCGCTATAAAGATCACTTTTGAGGGGCATGGCGAGTTCATAGAAGATTTTTTTTTTGGCACAAGTTAGCGGAATTTATTTATTTATTTATTTTTTCTTACAAAGTCTCATATTCCACTAACTTGTGACAAAAAATAAAATCTCACATGAACTCACCATACCCCTCACGAATCCAAATACGAGAAATTTTGTAGACATTTATATTCCAGACTTCTTCTCACGCTTTAGGGCCCCTAAAATGCCAGGGCAGTATAAATACCCCATAAGTGACCCCATTTTGGAAAGAAGACACCCCAAGGTATTCTGTGAGGGGCATGGTGAGTTCCTAGAATATATATATATTTTTTGGCACAAGTTAGCGGAATTTATTATTTATTTTTTTTTCTCTTACAAAATCATTTTCCGCTAACTTGTGCCCAAAAAAACTTATATGAACTCGCCATGCCCCTCACAGAATACCTTGGGTGTCTTCTTTCCAAAATGGGGTCACATGTGGGGTATTTATACTGCCCTGGCATTTTAGGGGCTCTAAAGCGTGAGAAGAAGTCTGGAATCCAAATGCCTAAAAATGCCCTCCTAAAAGATACTCATTGGAATTTGGGCCCCTTTGCGCACCTAGGCTGCAAAAAAGTGTCACACATGTGGTGTCGCCGTACTCAGGAGAAGTAGGGCAATGTGTTTTGGTGTGTATTTTTACATATACCCATGCTGGGTGAGATATATATCTCTGTAAAATGACAACTTTGCATTAAAAAATGGGAAAAGTTGTCTTTTAGAGAGATATTTATCTCACCCAGCATGGGTATATGTAAAAATACACCCCAATACACATTGCCCTACTTCTTCTGAGTACGGCGATACCACATGTGTGACACTTTTTTGCAGCCTAGGTACGCAAAGGGGCCCAAATTCTAAAGAGCACCTTTAGGATTTCACAGGGCATTTTTTACGCATTTGGATTCTAAACTACTTCTCACACTTTAGGTCCCCTAAAATGCCAGGGCAGTATAAATACCACACAAGTGACCCCATTTTGGAAAGAGGATGCCCCAAGGTATTCCGTGAGGGGTATGGTGAGTTCATGTAAAATTTTGTTTTTTGTCACAAGTTAGTGGAATATGAGACTTTGTAAGAAAAATATAATAATAATAATAATAATAATGTTCCGCTAACTTGTGACAAAAAATAAAAACTTCCATTAAACTTACTATGCCCATCAGCGAATACCTTAGGGTGTGTACTTTCCGAAATGGGGTCATTTGTGGGGTGTTTCTACTGTCTGGGCATTGTAGAACCTCAGGAAACATGACAGGTGCTCAGAAAGTCAAAGTGCGTAAATTCACATTTTTGCACCATAGTTTGTAAACGCTATAACTTTTACCCAAACCAATAAATATACAAACCGGATTCCCAAAAAGTTGGGACACTAAACAAATTGTGAATAAAAACTGAATGCAATGATGTGGAGATGGCAAATGTCAATATTTTATTTGTAATAGAACGTAGATGACAGATCAAACGTTTAATCCGAGTAAATGTATCATTTTAAAGGAAAAATACGTTGATTCAAATTTTCACGGTGTCAACAAATCCCCAAAAAGTTGGGACAAGTAGCAATAAGAGGCTGGAAAAAGTAAATTTGAGCATAACGAAGAGCTGGAAGACCAATTAACACTAATTAGGTCAATTGGCAACATGATTGGGTATAAAAAGAGCTTCTCAGAGTGGCAGTGTCTCTCAGAAGCCAAGATGGGTAGAGGATCACCAATTCCCACAATGTTGCGCAGAAAGATAGTGGAGCAATATCAGAAAGGTGTTACCCAGCGAAAAATTGCAAAGACTTTGCATCTATCATCATCAACTGTGCATAACATCATCCGCAGATTCAGAGAATCTGGAACAATCTCTGTGCGTAAGGGGCAAGGCCGTAAAACCATACTGGATGCCCGTGATCTCCGGGCCCTTAAACGACACTGCACCACAAATAGGAATGCTACTGTAAAGTAAATCACAGAATGGGCTCAGAAATACTTCCAGAGACCATTGTCAGGGAACACAATCCACCGTGCCATCCGCCGTTGCCAGCTGAAACTCTACAGTGCAAAGAAGAAGCCATTTCTAAGCAAGATCCACAAGCTTAGGCGTTTTCACTGGGCCAGGGATGATTTAAATCGGAGTGTGGCAAAATGGAAGACTGTTCTGTGGTCAGGCGATTCACGATTCAAAGTTCTTTTTGGAAACCTGGGACGCCATGTCATCCGGACCAAAGAGGACAAGGACAACCCAAGTTGTTATCAACGCTCAGTTCAGAAGCCTGCATCTCTGATGGTATGGGGTTGCATGAGTGCGTGTAGCATGGGCAGCTTGCATGTCTGGAAAGGCACCATCAATGCAGAAAAATATATTCAGGTTCTAGAACAACATATGCTCCCATCCAGACGTCATCTCTTTCAGGGAAGACCCTGCGTTTTTCAACAAGATAATGCCAGACCCCATTCTGCATCAATCACAACATCATGGCTGCGTAGGAGAAGGATCCGGGTACTGAAATGGCCAGTCTGCAGTCCAGATCTTTCACCTATAGAGAACATTTGGCGCAGCATAAAGAGGAAGGTGCAACAAAGAAGGCCCAAGACGATTGAACAGTTAGAGGCCTGTATTAGACAAGAATGGGAGAGCATTCCTATTTCTAAACTTGAGAAACTGGTCTTCTCGGTCCCCAGACGTCTGTTGAGTGTTGTAAGAAGAAGGGGAGATGCCACACAGTGGTGAAAATGGCCTTGTCCCAACTTTTTGGGGATTTGTTGACACCATGAAATTCTGATTCAACATATTTTTCCCTTAAAATGGTACATTTTCTCAGTTTAAACTTTTGTTCCGTGATTTATGTTCTATTCTGAATAAAATATTAGAAGAGGGCAACTCCACATCATTGCATTCAGTTTTTATTCACGATTTGTATAGTGTCCCAACTTTTTGGGAATCTGGTTTGTACACTTATTGCATTATTTTTTATCAAAGACATGTAGAACAATAAATGTAGACAATAAAATGTATATAGAAATGTAGTTTTAATTGAAAAATGTTACAACAGAAAGTGAAAAATGTTGTTTTTTTGCAAAAATTTCAGTCAATTTTGATTAATATAAAAAAAAAGTAAAAATGTCAGCAGCAATGAAATACCACCAAATGAAAGCTCTATTAGTGAGAAGAAAAGGAGGTAAAATTCATTTGGGTGGTAAGTTGTATGACCGAGCAATAAACCATGAAAGTAGTGTTGTGCAGAAGTGTAAAAAGTGGTCTGGTCATTAAGGGGGTTTAAGCTAGCGGGGTTGAGGTGGTTAAAGGGAGTCTGTCACCACATTTTGACATTATAGACCTCTTACATAGCGCTGTAGCATAACTGTAGATGATTCAAATGGTACCTTTGTTGTGTTCTTGTGAAGTTCACCCGAGGCAAAAACGGACTTTTATTCGTATATAAATGAGGGCTCGCAAGTGCCCAGCGGCGGCGTTCACTTTGTTGGAGCCCAGGCTGCTCTGCCTCTTTTGCTCATATACCCGCCCCACCCTCTGCCCGCCCTTCTCTTCCATTGCGTCCTCCTTCTCTCCCAGCGAGTTCCCGCGCCTATGCTCTCCCTCGCTGGGCTGAGGCATGGGATCACTGTAGCTACTGCACCTCTGGTCCGCCTCCTTGCCGCTGGATTCGTGCCGTTGGCCGGCGCATGCGCATTAGCTACAGTGAAGCAATGCGCATGCCCCAGCCCAACGAGGGAGAGTGCAGACGAGGGATCTCGCTGGGAGGGAAGGAGGACACAAAGGAAGAGAAGGGCGGGCAGAGGCTGGGGCGGTAATATGAGCAAAAGAGGCAGAGCAGCCTGGGCTCCAACGAAGTGAACGCCACCCCTGGGCACTTGCAAACCCTCATTTACATACGAATAAAAGTCAGTTTTTGCCTTGGGTGAACTTCACAAGAACACAACAAAGGTACCATTTGAATCATCTACAGTAATGCTACAGCGCCCATGGGTGTTAACTCTACTACATCCGTAAGTCAATGGAGATGGATAAAAAAAATTAGGAGCCTAAATTCAGCTTTGTATTGAAGTGAACACTCATCGGTTAAAAGAACAGATCAAAAACTGCACAAAAAAAACACATGTATTTTCGCACTGAAAAAAGACACGTAACTTTAAAGCGTGTAATGTATTTCACGTATTCCGCATGGATCTTTTAAGCGTGTATTTCAAGGTCAGCCGTGTGAACTGGCCCTGATTATGCATTACTGGCTTTGTGGTGACGACTGTCACAATGCTTCAGAGCAGACAACCTCAGCATGCAAATAAATGCAAATGTTGCAAAAAAAAAAATCTACTGCATTTGGCCAAAATCTTATGTGTTCGGGAAGGTTAGGTTCTATGCCCCCCTCATTTTTCCACTGAAGAGGGTTTCTTCTTTGGTCAGTTTCTCCTTTTAGTTGTACTGCCATTTTCAGACACAAGATGGCGATCTCTTTCCCGCTTCTCTGAAATCTTGATAAGTAATCATTTACCTGAGGGGCTCAGGGTGTAATAAAATGGAGGCGGGTTCCCAGCAAGCCGCACCCCCTTTTCACTAACAACCAATAGGGAGCCCAGCTCTTGACAGAGACCAATAGGAGGCTGGGAGGGCGGTAAATTCCGCGCTGTCAGTGAGCTAGGGGTGGAGTTACACGTTCACTGTAGAGCTGGTGTGCTGTGAGGAGGGATAACGAGAGTGCTGGCCCGTGCAATATGCCGCTCGCTCAACTGGTAGATTTGTGGCCCAACGTCGAGCTGGTGCCAGAGGAAACTGAGGTGAGGCTGGTCCAGTCAGTGTGTGCCAGTGCCGTTATGCTTGTGCCTGTCAGTGACTCGTCGCCGTGTGTGACAATTGCCAGGGCGCACCGGTTGCTCCAGCGTTGCGGTGGAGGAGCAGTCGTTGGTGCCTGCTTCCATCTACTACAGTCTCTGCAGTGCCGTGCGGCAACAGGTGCCAGCCTACACTGGAGCGCCCTTCTGCCTCCGTGTGGCTGTGCACTGCTCCTGGCATTGTCATGGCAATAAAACAACAAGGCAGAAAGTGCAGCCTGGGTGACTGCGTCCTCCGCAGTGAGGTCCTGCTGCGGAGTCTAGCTGAGCTCTGGGGGAAATTGGCCAAATAGTTGTTTTAGCCCAAAAATGACATTTTTCCCAGCAGACTATTAACCCATCCTAAAATAGCTTGGTCTGCTGTGAAGGAACTTTTGGTCAAAAGATAGTCTTAAAGGGCCCCTGTCACCCAGATTTCATCTTCTTGGATGTATTCTTTCTGGTGCCGCACATTGTGGAGACCATGCTGCCTCTAAGCAGCTTCCTATAGTGCCCAGGGCTGCAAAAATGGTTTGCCCCCAGTCAAGTATAAGGCAGAGTTCACACCAGTTATTTCCATCAGTGACTGTGAGCCAGTAGTGAAGCCTACAGAGATCAGGTATAAGGGAAAGATCTGCTTCTAACCGCACCTGGTTTTGGCTCACAATCACTGATGGAAATAACTGACCAAATAGCTGATGGGGTGATAACAACAACACTTTGCCTTCCCTGACTGCTCAGTAGAGCGAACTTGTGTTTTAATTTCGGCGTCTAAAGTTTGGGTTCGGGTTATCGAACAATCGCGTTATGGATTCTGCTACCACGGACCATAACGGAATTTAGAATCCATAACGAGATACTTCTATACGCCGAACTTAAAACACGAGTTCGCTCAACACTACTCAGTAATCATCTTGTGGACAATCAGTAGTCCTCTACTGGCTGTGGCTTCAGGTGGAGCTGTTAGCAAAGTATGGCCAATTTCACATGAGCGTATTCAACGCAGGAAACGCGTTGTGTGTGACGGCTGCGCTGCTCCTGTGACACTAACTTGAAGGCATCTTAATGGTCTGTGATGCTGTGTGTTTCTTCTTGACTGTACTATACTGACGGCACTACAAGTACTTCTGTACAGGCGGTTTTACTCTATCTAAAATACCTTAGTATTAACACTTTCCCTGCTATTACTGAGCGGCAGACATGATGATTGTAAATCCCAGCTATGTCGCATCGCGTTGTATTGCCATTTGCATTGCATTATGTCCACCTAGTGCTCTGGGCTTTCACATAATGGGTGGGGTCTTTCTGTGTCAGCCAATGAGCAGCAACCTGCCAACACTGCCATCCAATAGGAATCTGCTTCTAATATCATCCCAACCTGACACAATGGGGGACATTTATCGATAATGGCGTAATTTGTGTCAAAAATACTAACATTACAAATCAAAAGTGATGATTTTGTTTCTCCTCATATATAACAAGGCACACACCACTTTAAAAATGCGACTTTTTAAAAATATAAACTTGATTATCCGCCTATTTCTCTCAATTTGCAACATCTTAATAACACTAGCACTAAAATGCTAATTCTTTTTAATTTATTTTTTAAACTGAAATGCGCCTTTTCAGCCAACACTGCCAGACTGCACTTATGACTTTTGAAGGATATTTGCGACATTTCCTGTGATAAATTGCGACTTTTGTCTCAGACTCGGGATGTATTTGTTCTTATTTTGTTCAATGTTAATTTCCTGACAGAATCCTGTCGTTTAGCTTATTTACAGCCAGGTCCATAAATATTGGGACATCGACACAATTGTAACATTTTTTGCTCTATACACCAGCACAATGCATTTGAAATGAAACTAACAAGATGTGCTTTAACTGCAGACTGTCAGCTTTAATTTGAGGTTATTTACATCCAAATCAGGTAAACTATGTCAGAATTACAACTGTTTGCATATGTGCCTCTCACTTGTTAAGATCCCAAAAGTAATGGGACAATTGGCTTCTCAGCTGTTCCAGGGCCAGGTGTGTGTTATTCCCTCATTATCCCAATTACAATGAGCAGATAAAAGGTCCAGAGTTCATTTCAAGTGTGCCATTTGCATTTGGAATCTGTAGATGTCAACTCTCAAGATGAGGTCCAAAGAGCTGTCACTATCAGTGAAGCAAGTCATCATTGGGCTGAAAAAACAAAACAAGCCCATCAGAGAGATAGCAAAAACATTAGGCGTGGCCAAAACAACTGTTTGGAACATTCTTAAAAAGAAAGAATGCAGCGGTGAGCTCAGCAGCACCAAAAGACCCAGAAGACTACTGAAAACAACTGTGGTGGATGACCGAAGAATTCTTTCCTTAGTGAAGAAAACGCCCTTCACAACAGTTGGCCAGATCAAGAACACTCTCCAGGAGGTAGGTGTATGTGTGTCAAAGTCAACAATCAAGAGAAGACTTCACCAGAGGGAATACAGAGGGTTCACCACAAGATGTAAACCATTGGTGAGCCTCAAAAACGGGAAGGCCAGATTAGAGTTTGCCAGACGATATCTAAAAAAGCCTTCACAGTTTTGGAGCAACATCCTATGGACAGATTAGACCAAGATCAACTTGTACCAGAGTGATGGGAAGAGAAGAGTATGGAGAAGGAAAGGAACTGCTCATGATCCTAAGCATACCACCTGATCAGTGAAGCATGGTGGTGGTAGTGTCATGGCGTGGGCATGTATGGCTGCCAATGGAACTGGCTCGCTTGTATTTATTGATGATGTGACTGCTGACAAAAGCAGCAGGATGAATTCTGAAGCGTTTCGGGCAATATTATCTGCTCATATTCAGCCAAATGCTTCTGAACTCATTGGACCAGATTTATCATGACTGACAGTTCACTCCACTTTCGCATATGGCTAAAGTCAGTTTTAGCCAAGTCAGATTTATGATCGGCCCTTTAGGACTGTAATAAATGTGGTTTGACAGTAGCAGTTTATCCGTCAGTAAGCAGCTTTACGAAAAAGTCGCACGTTTTTATGAAAGTCGCATGTTCTTTTAAAAAGTCTTATAAGATAAGCATGGTCGTCACTGGAGTGAAATTGCGACTTTTTTGCGACTTTTTAAATAGTCCCAATAGTAAATTTGTCTAGATTCATTTACATAAGAAAACACGCCCACTTTCAGAAAACTGGCGAGCATAGTGCAGAGCAGAAAAAAGTCGCAAATTTGTGTGCAGTTTTAACGTTTGCGCATTTTTTGGGGGGACTTTTTCACTCCATTATTCTGACCTGAGCTAATGATAAATCTGGCCCTTTGTCCATCTGCACTGTGAAGCGCCGTCCAATGACCCAAAGCATACTGCAAAAGCAACCAAAGAGTTTTTTTTAAGGGAAAGAAGTGGAATGTTATGCAATGGCCAAGTCAATCACCTGACCTGAATCCGATTGAGCATACATTTCACTTGCTGAAGACAAAACTGAAGGTAAAATGCCCCAAGAACAAGCAGGAACTGAAGACAGTTGCAGTAGAGGCCTGGCAGAGCATCACCAGGGATGAAACCCAGCGTCTGTTGCTGTCTATGTGTTCCAGACTTCAGGCTGTAATTGACTGCAAAGGATTTGCAACCAAATATTATTAAAAAGTGAAAGTTTGATTTATGATTATTATTCTGTCCCATTACTTTTGGTCCCTTAACAAGTGGGAGGCACATATGCAAACTGTTGTAATTCCTACACCGTTCACCTGATTTGAATGTAAATACCCTCAAATTAAAGCTGACAGTCTGCAGTTAAAGCACATCGTGTTAGTTTCATTTCAAATCCATTGTGGGGGTGTATAGAGCCAAAAATGTTAGAATTGTGTCCATGTACCAATATTTATGGATCTGACTGTTTTATTTCTGGCGTGATGTCTTTGTGGTAAATTCCATAGAAAGCCATTCTTTTTGGAGCATTTTGCGCCATGATTCTGGCGCAACATGATTAGTAAATGTCCCCCAAAATGTAGAGAATTGTCACTGTAACCTCTCGTTAACCTTGCGTCATCTGTGGAGCATGCTGGGTGTTGTGGGTCCACAGGGTAGATTTCCATAGTCTGCGTCACTCCGGTAGGCGGTACTAGTTTATGGTGGTGTAATAAGTGAATATATACATATACACTCTACGTACAATACTACTGTTATATACATACTGTAGACAGTGCTGCAAGCTTGTCAGACTTTATTGTACATGGCTTCATGCGATGGTGAATGCTCTGGTGCCTCCCCTAAATAACGACAGTTACAGTGCTCTCATAACACTGCCAGCCAGAGTGCCCCCTAAATAGCGACAGTTACAGTGCTGTGTTCCGGCTTCATTGCACACCCTTGGGTCTCTGTGTCTCACATGGCCGGTGCAGCCAATGACTAGGCTGCAGTGATGACATATCACTGCAGCCAGTCATTGGCTTCAGAAGCCACGTGATCCACATCAAACTGGATGTTGATGCTGTGAGACAAGACATCTGAGTGAGAGTGATGAGCTGGATCAGGTACTGTAAGTATGATTCCCATTGCAGGTCTGGCCATACTGGGTAGAAGTTGGCAGAAAAGGTTACTGTGTAAACAACCTTTCTAAGGGTCCTTGCACATCCAAAAATCTGCATGGGTTTTATGCATGTTTCTTATTTAGTGCATATTTCATGTGGTTTTCCCCTACGCCCATGACGGCACCCTTGAGAGACCACCTCCATCCAGGACAGGAAACGGGAACTTTCGTGGAGAGCTCTTAAGGAGGGACTCTGCCCCTGTAGCACCAGTTCCTGTTTCCTGGATAGGACGTAAGTGAAGAGCTGAAGATTAGGCTGCAGGAACCCTGCATGTGTTTCAGGTTAAGGTGTTACCTGGTTTGGTGTAAGACTCCACTAGCAGCCGCCTACTAAGTCTGCGTTCCTGGGCAGTCCCAGTGTTACTGGGAGGTAATGCCGTCACGCTGGACCCTCCTGTTCCATAAGGGGCTGCATGGGA
The DNA here is from genome assembly GCF_014858855.1 of Bufo gargarizans. Taxonomy (NCBI): domain Eukaryota; kingdom Metazoa; phylum Chordata; class Amphibia; order Anura; family Bufonidae; genus Bufo; species Bufo gargarizans. The sequence goes on along the minus strand of NC_058082.1, from coordinate 366,222,725 downwards.
ACGCCGGAAGGGACCCGACCTGTTGGTCTTAACATTTTATCAGAGCACAGTAAGAAGGTTACCAGCCAGCCTGCAGGCATCCGTGGATGTGCCTATAGGACAATGCTCTAGCCTTATCCGGAAGTATGGAGGAGGAGACCAGTCAGCGAGCTGATGTCCAGGAGGGTCATGATGGCAGATCAATATTCCTGGTGGGGTAAGGGGGTCAATCCCAACCTTTTTTATTCCTCCCTCAGTATTTAATGGGACTTATTCCCTGTTTTTATATTAGAATACCAAAGAGGGCCCTAAGAAAGCCACCGCTAAAATTAAAGGAAGAGCGTGCTGTATGCAAGAAAAAACTCGCTCCTTCCTGGGCTAAATTGTTATGTCAGCATTGTGTTAACAAGGTGGTAGAGGAGGAATCCACGTCACTACTTCAGAATATCAAAGACAAGTTTCTGATTCTATCAAAATGTTTAAAAAAAATCCCTTACTTCCTCAGCTGCGGGCAAGCAGGGTCACTCTAATGTCATATCTGATACCCAATCTTCCGACGAGAATGAGCAAGGAGAAATCCTAGATAACTCAAGCTCTTCCTCAGATGAAGAATCCATGGGTAGACCTTTTATTTTCCCCTGGGGATATGGATTCTCTGCTCAAAGCTAAAGAGCCACGATGAAGGTGGATGAATCCAGAGAACAAAAATCCATTCAAGATATAATGTTTGGTGATCTGGGTCACAAGAAATCTAGAGTTTTTCCGTTAAACGAAAATATGAAGTATTTAATTCAGAGTGGAAAAAAACCTGACAAGAAGTTTTTTATTCCTGAGAACGTTAAGAGAAAATATCCTTTTGATGAGGGCGAGTCTTCATGTTGGAATAGGCCGCCTAAACTGGATGCTCCTATTGCAAAATTGTCAAAAAGATCTGCTTTACCTTTTGAAGACCATGGCACTTTAAAAGACTCGATGGATAGACGGGCAGAGCTGTACCTTGAAGTATGGATGGCTTCTACTCAGGCCTTTAAGCCTTATATAGCCACTACCTCTACTGCCAGGTCCTTAAAATTATGGCTACAGGAATTTAGAATCCCAATCTGAAATAAAACCTCCAGAGACCAGCTCCTAGGGGTGTTTCCCACCATCTTTAAAGCAGTGGACTTTATTTAAGACTCTTCGGCTAACGCATTAAGATTAAATTCCAGATCCGCGGCTCTCTCCAACTCGGTTAGGAGAGCGATTTTTTTTTTTTTTTTTTTTTTTTTTTTTTTTTTTTTTTTTGTTTTAAGGGGTGGTTTGGTGATACATGTTGAAAGAATAAGCTTTGCTCTATCCTGTACCAGGGAGATTTTATCTTTGGGTCAGGTTTTGGATGACCTTTTCTAGAGCAGGCCTCTGATAATAAGAAAGGGGGTTTGGAAACAGGAAAACCTAAGGAGCAGCAGTGTTTTTTTGTTTTTTTGTTTTTTTTTCTCTGCAGAAACAGAAGAGTCTTCAACAAAACAGAAAGCACAATAATTGGAGAGAAAACAGAGGTAGAAGGGATAAAGGTTTCCTCTTTAATACCCAGTACCCAGTAACACTTCAGGCCCCAAGTCTGGTCAACAATGACTGTTTCTGTCCCGTCGGGGGAAGACTATCTCTTTTCAAAGACTGTGTAATGGCTCCCATAGACATAAAGGATGCCTACTATTATATTTTAAAAAATACCTCAGAGTAGCGTTGTCTATGGAAGGACAGGTTCATCATTTACAATACAGAGCACTTCCATTTGGAATATCCCAGGCCCAAAGGCTTTTTACAAAATGAATGGTAGAGGTTATGTCCCACATAAGGGAAAAGGACATTCTTGTTATTCCTTACTTGGACAATCTTCTGGTGGTGGCAGAATGTATAGATCTTCTAACCAGTGATGGTCAGTGTTCGCCAGTAATCTACCGTACTACAGATGGCAGCCCGCATGTGTTTGCTGGTGAACACTGCAAACTGACCATCACTGCTTCTAACCTCTCGTCTTCTAGAAGTGGTAAACATCCTAGTAAATCTCGGATGGCAAATAAACTGGGAAAAGTCAAACTTGACCCCCTCCCAAGAATGTGGTTTTTCTAGGGATGATCCTAGAGTCTGTGACTCTGCGGTGCATCCTCCCTCGGGGCATCCCATGGGTTCTTCAGGGACAAGTAACTATAACCACAGATGCCAGTCCGACCGGGTGGGGAGAATTCTGTCAGTGGGGGTTCTGCAGGGGTTATGGAGTCCAACAGAAATCCAGGATTCCCAAAATGTGAGGAAATTAAGGGTGTTTCTGCTAGCCTTAAGAGCTTTCCTGCCCAAATTAGCAACCAATGACGCCGTGCGCTCCTGCTCTCAGCAGGATGCCAGGCCGGGATACCGCGGACCGCTCACGGCCGTGAGCATTCGGCCTAAATCCAAGAGACTTTCCGTTAGGTATAGACGCTTTCTCCCTTCCTTGGCCGGATCATCTTCTGTATGCCCTTCCTCCTATAAGACTTCTCCTGAGGGTATTGCAGAAGCTGAGGCAGGAACAGACGAGGCTCGTTCTAATTCCACATTCTTCTCGGCCAGAAAGGTGCTTCACTTGGCTGAGGAAACTGCCTGTCAAATCCATGGATTCTACCGGACAGGCAGGATCTGTTGTTTCAGGGGCCTGTCTTTACCTCCGGAGGTAAAGAACCTTCATTTGGCAGCCTGGTATTTTTAGGGGAAATCTTAGAGCGTAAGGGCCTATCCAAAGAGGTTATAGGGGGTAATGAGGTTTCATCTAGAACCTTAGCCAGATGGATAGTAGGGGCTATCGTTTTGGCGTCTTGGGTTTTGGTGCTCATTCAACCAGATCCATTTCTACTTCATGGGCAGAAAGGGCTAATGCATTGTTAGAGCAAATTTGTAGGGCAGCTACATGGAAGTCTCCATGTACTATTTTTCGTCACTACAAGTTAGATTTGGACTCTAATGATCGTCTATCCTTCGGGAGGAACGTGTTACAAGTGGTTATCCCCCGCCTAAGCTAGTTCTATTCTAGCTGTCTCTCAAGGGTGCTGTAATGGGCGTAGGGAAAATTCAGGATTACTTGTCGGTAATCCATGAGCCCATGACAGCACCCAGGATTTATTTCCACCCTATGTTTCAGTTTCATATGCATGAATAAGAGAGATATATAATATAATATATATATACATAATATATATAAAAATTACTATCCCTCTCGCCAATCTCCAGACTTTTAACCCTCCAGATGCCATGGTCAAATGTGACCACGGCATCCGAAGGCACCAAAATACGAAAACTGGCACTTTTGGGTGTGTTTTTGGCTCTCCGCGGCAGAGATGGGAGGAACTGGAGTATGTGTGTGACAGCCCCTGTCCTCCTGTGTAACAGGAGGCTGCTGCACATTGTTCCTGTGGAGCACTGCCACAGGCAGGAGCTCCATAGGAACTATAGTGTAATTCTCACAAACTCCAATGCAAATGCATTGTGGAAAACAAACTTAATGATTGCTTTAAAGATATAAATAAAATAAAAATTCAAGTCACCCCCCCCTTCCCCAAAATGAAAATAAAAGTAAATAAACAATTTAGAAAGATTATCGCTGTGTACGAAAATGCCTGTACTATTAAAATGTAAAAATATCTATCCCATATATATTCTTTTTTTATTTTTATTTTTTATTTTTTTGTGGTCCGGATGGATCGTGGACCCATTCAAGTTAAATGGGTTTGGATCCATCTGTGGAATACACACTAATGTTGCCCGTGCATTGGGGACTGCAAATTGCAGGCTCGGCCATGTGCAGAAGCCCTTAGGCACCAGTCCCACTCGGTAATAATTTCCATTTAGGCCCCAGTAGATATAATGTCCTCCTATAGTGCCCGGTGTACATATAATGTCCTCAAGTGGTGCCGTCTTTACATATTATGTCCCCTAGCTTGTGACCCAGCACATGAGGTTGCAGTGGTGTCATCGTGACCATTCTGCACCGTACCACTGCCTCATAGCCCACAAGGCTTAACGGTGGGGCACAGGAGACAATGGTTCCCATCCCTGCTGCTCAACTCCGGCTGGGTGGCACCCCCTGCGGACCACTACCAAATGACCCACGGTCTGGTACTGGTTAGAGGTCCTGTGGTGGTGGATCTGTGGGTTACAGCAATATAACAGAAACTGTGTTATGCAGAATCTGTGTTATTGGGTCTCTTTGTAAATTCAATCAATGTTGGTGGCTGTAAAACGAAAGAGAATTACAAGGGTGGAACTCTTCCCAAGCAGAGATCAGAAGAAGTAATGACCTTCAGATTAAGCAACTAGAAGATCCCAGGAACAGTAGAAAGAGCAGTTGAAGAAATAAATGAGATATACACTGAACAAAAAATATAAACGCAACACTTTTGGTTTTGCTACCATTTTTCATAAGCTGAACTCAAAGAACGGAAATTTTTTGGGCCAGTGTGCACGCGCGGTGGACAGGGAGATCTCTCATACCGAACATACATCCGATCATCGCCTGATGATCAGACGGATGTTCGGTATTAGAGATCTCTCTGTCCGCCGCGTGTGCACACTGGCCCATAATTTTTTCCTACCCTGTAATGCTGCTGAGGCTCCTGGCGCATGCGCAGTGTCAGCTGCTGTTCTGCTGTGAAATTTCCCTACCCCGTTGTGCTCCTGCGGCACACTTTCTTCAAAAGCTGCTAACATCATGTCCGGTGCAGCCGGAAGTGATGAGGGTAGGGAAATTTTATAGAACACAGGTTTTCACTGTTCAGGGCAGATGGCAGACAGCGTGTGTGGCGTTGGTGAGCGGTTTGCTGACGTTAACGTTGTGGATCAAGTGGCCCATGGTGGCGGTGGGGTTATGGTATGGACAGGCGTATGTTATAGACGACGAACACAGGTGTATTTTATTTATGGCATTTTGAATGCACAGACATACCGTGACAAGATCCTGAGGCCCATTGTTGTGCCATTCATCCACGACAATCACCTCATGTTGCAGCATGATAATGCACGGCCCCATATTACAAGGATCTGTATAAAATTCCTGGAAGCTGAAAACATTCCAGTTCTTGCGTGGTCAGCATACTCGCCGGACATGTCACCCATTCAGCATTTAGGACAAGACAGTGGTAGTGTAGATCTGGTGGCCCATCGATAAGTCTGTTGGATGGAGTGATAGGTTAGCGGGCGAGCTTGGTTTGAGTAGAAGTAGAATCGTGAAGAAAATCTGTGTGTGTTGTTAGTGGGCGTTAAAGAGGCTGAAAAAAAAGTAATAATTTTTAATATATATATATATATATATGAGAAAAATAGCCAGCAGCACTCCAAATCTATTCAAAAGTTGATGATTTATTGGACCCAAAATCAGGCGACGTTTCAACAGCTTGTTGCTGTTGAAACGTCGCCTGATTTTGGGTCCAATAAATCATCAACTTTTGAATAGATTTGGAGTGCTGCTGGCTATTTTTCTCTTCTAATACATTGGACCTAGGTGCTGGTCCACACTGGCCGGACGTGCACCCCCTGCTTATACAGTGTGCTGCTTCCTCACTTTCTTCTATCTATCTATCTATATATATATATATATATATATATATATATATATATATATATATATATATATATATAATAATATTTTTTTTTTTTATTTAGTTTTTTTTCTGCCAATAACTTAATTTTTTTGTCATATTGTAGTTTTTAGGGGAATCATGAAATGGCAATTACTCTGTATGCATTCCTTATGCGTATGTACACAAGTCTGTTCAGCAAAATAATGAAAATTTTCTTGTCTGTTTTGCGGACAAGCATTGTTACAGTGTATCCACAGGAAAAAAAACTGTCTCGCGGATGTAATAATAATACAAATAAAAAAAATAACAATATAATAAAATTATTTTATTTAATATTATTTTACAGTCCGGTGCATGACCCCTAATAGAGTACTGACTAAGTAGATGGGACTTTCAAAATCTCAGGTACTCGGTGCCTAAATTTTGAAATGAATGGGACTGAACTGCAATTCTGAGCACAATCGGTGTACATATGGCGCTGTGCTTGGTGAGCCGAGAGAAGGCTGTGGAGCAATTGCTAGCACTGGTGCCTCCAGGGGATAGGCCATCAGTTAAAGTCTCGGGAAGCCCCTTTGGCACTCCTCTTCGTTGTTGTCATGCATTAAGGAACAATAGGAGGTCAAAACTGGGTGGGTGGGCCATATATCATGGGATAACCCTTTTTAAAAACCCAGTATTTTCCGATGACTGACAATTTGTACAACTTACCATAGAAAAAGTGTATGATTAAGGCTTTACAGGTAACAGTGAATGTTGGAGAAATAGAGAAAAGCTCAACTTTAGCTTTACTGTCCAAGAAAGGTCAGTAGCTGCTATTAATAATAATAATTATTATTATTATTATTATTATTATTATTATTATTTTTCTTTATTGTGATTGTGAACACTAACACCACAATATCTTCTTTTTTCCTTGATCTGGTTTGTTTGATCTTGCAATCCAAGGAGGAAATAAAATGCCAGCAATAGCTAAAGGGCAGTTCTTGCTGGTAGTGACATTTACATTAAAATGGTTGTTCTGCCAGGTATTTTGTTGTGTTTTAAATCTGAACTTCATTACGCTTGCGAATATACTGTCTGTGCGATAGCTGACCCCTGTCCTCTCCTCTTTCAGGAGCTCCTGCTTTGTATTGTCAAGAGTCTGTCTGTCTTGACCTGCATCAGATTTATGACAGGGGCTTTTTTCTGACTGTATACCAACTATTGGTTTGCTTATGGTTGGCTTATGCTGGAACTGTGGAACAATTTTGGAGCTAAATGTCATATATTAGGCAACTATCCCCTCTCCCACAAAGCTTGCCCATTTTATTTTATTTTTTCCCGGTAAACAACCCCCATCAGATTAGGTGCAGATATATTTTGGCACAGCTTACGCTAGAATTCAGGGTCACTCGCTAGTAAATATGAGCCATTATAGTGCCTTTCAAAAGTATTAAGCCCCCTTGGTGTTCTAGATTACCCTGGAATGAAAAAGTACCTTGGTCAAACTAAAAAGTTGAGTGCATAGAGTGTTTTCACCCTTCCCCCAAGAAAACGTGTTTGAAGTTCTTCAAACAGCATGTACAGACTCGCCAAACCCATGGAATAAGGTTCTCAGGTCAGATAAAGCCGTCATGGAAAAACCTGTGTGTGTGCTAAACCCAGCACTTCTCCCAAGAGACAACATTACTGGTTGTGGCAGCATCTTGCTGTGGAGATGCTCTGGAGAACTGCTCAGGACTGAAGTCATGATGGATAGCACTAAATACAGGGTAAGGCCTCATGCACACGACCGTTGTGTGCATCCGTGGCCGTTGTTACGTTTTCCGTGATTTTCTGCGGACTCATTGACTTTCAATGGGTCCGTTGAAAACTCGGAAAATGCACAGTTGTTCATCAGCGGCCGTGATCCGTGTTTCCTGTCCGTCAAAAAAATATGACCTGTCCTATATTTTTTTTGACGGACAACGGTTCACGGACCCGTTCAAGTCAATGGGTCTGTGAAAGCTCAGATCGGACAGTATATTCTAACACAGAGGCGTTCCCATAGTGATGGGGACGTTTCTAGTTAGAATATACTATGAACTGTGTACATGACTGCTGCCTGGCAGCACCCAATCTCTTACAGGGGGCTGTGAGCCGTACAATTAACCCCTCAAGCAGACCCCCCCCCCCCCTCCCCAGTTTTAATTTCATTGGTGGCCAGTGTGCGGCCCCCCCTCCCTCCCTCTATTGTATTAATTTCAATGGTGGCACAGTGTGCGGCCTCCCCTCTCCCTCTCCGTCTCCCCCCCACAGATCTGTCACTTACCAGTAGGAGGAGCTCCTGGCCGGTCACAGACAGCGCAGCAGCTAAGTATGATGCTTCTAATATTGCTAAGTAACCATGGCAACCAGGACTGCAGTAGTGTCCTGGTTGCCATGGTTACTTATCAGGGCCTCCAGCGATTAAACTGGGACTCCGATCGGAACTCTCCGCTGCCACCAATGATGGGGGGGGGGGGGGGTAGGCGCACACTGGCCACCAATGAAATTAAAACTGGGGAGGGGGGGGTCTGCTTGAGGGGTTAATTGTACGGATCACAGCCCCCTGTAAGAGATTGGGTGCTGCCAGGCAGCAGTCATGTACACAGTTCATAGTATATTCTAACTAGAAACGTCCCCATCACTAAATTAATACAATAGAGGGGGGGGGGGGCCAAGGGGGTCTGCTGCCTGATCTCCTCTTACAGGGGACTATGATACGCACAATTAACCCACCTCAGGTGCGGCACCTGAGGGGTTAATTGTGCTGATCACAGCCCCCCTGTAAGAGATCGGGTGCTGTCAGGCAGCAGGGGGCAGTCATGTACACAGTTCTTAGTATATTCTAACTTGAAGCATCCCCATCACCATGGGAACGCCTCTGTGTTAGAATATACTGTCGGATCTGAGTTTCACGATCTAACTCATAACCGACAGTATATTCAAACAGGCGTTCCCATGGTGATGGGGACGCTTCAAGTTAAAATATACCCTCGGATTGGAGAAAACTCTGATCCGATGGTATAATAGGGACTCCTGACTTTACATTGAAAGTCAATGGGGGACGGATCCGTTTGCAATTGCACCATATTGTGTCAACGTCAAACGGATCCGTCCCCACTGACTTGCGTTGTAAGTCAGGACGGATCCGTTTGGGTCCGCACGGCCTGGCGCACACCAAAACGATTTTTTTTTTTTCATGTCCATGGATCCTCCAAAAATCAAGGAAGACCCACGGAAGAAAAAACGGACATGGATCACGGACCTACGTACCCCATTTTTGCGGACCTTAAAAAAACAAACAAACAAAAAAAAACTGTTGTGTGCATGAGGCCTTATTCTTAACCATTTCAACCCCGCTAGCTGAAGCCCCCTTAATAACCAGGCCACTTTTTACACTTCTGCACTACACTACTTTCACCGTTTATCGCTCGGTCATGCAACTTACCACCCAAATGAATTTTACCTCCTTTTCTTCTCACTAATAGAGCTTTCATTTGGTGGTATTTCATTGCTGCTGACATTTTTACTTTTTTTGTTATTAATCAAAATGTAATGATTTTTTTGCAAAAAAAATGACATTTTTCACTTTCAGCTGTAAAATTTTGCAAAAAAAACGACATCCATATATAAATTTTCCAGGACGTCCCTCCATGACAGCACCCATGGAGGTTGTCCTATTGGTCTCTGTAGGGACAGGAAGCGAGAGAGATTAAGAGGCCCCCACCCCTCCCACTCTCCAGTGTTCTTCCTGTCCCTACAGGGATGGGAGCCGAGAGAATCTTTTCCCTGCCCTGGGAATCTATATGGGGCCGAGCCTGGTCGGGGGGGTCTCCCTCTCCTCTTCAGGCTTCGGGGGCCCTAAAAGCTAGCACCTCTCTGGGTAGAGGTCCCCTGGCTTCCCCAGATACCTTCTTTTCTGGCCGCATCGGCGAGGAGCTGAAAGCGGTCGGGAGCGCTGTGTGGTGGCCGCGGTATCAGGGAGCCGAGGCCGCTTCTTCCGGGTTCGGGAGCTCTGGGATCGGCTGCGGCTCCTGCGCTCGGCGCTCCTCCCGTTCGGCGTGCAGCCCATGTGACCGGAAGTGCGGGTCACATGGGCGAAAGAAAGATGGCGGCGCCCAGGGAACGCCGAGCCCGGCGGAATGCACGCAGGGGGGGTCGACTCTGCATGGCATTGAGTCCCCCCCCCACCTGGAAATAAGGAGGCGGAGCCGCGCGGCAACGGGTGGACCAGGTAGGACTTAAATTGAATGTCAGTTTGCTGTCCAGGTGTGGTATGGAGGTCCAGATGTCAGCTATGCAGGACACTAGCGCAGACATCCCTACCCCGAGTCATGTAAGTAAAGTGAGATGTATCCAGGTCCCTCTCCTTTATTCCTTACGCTGGGCTAATGGTCTCTCTCTCTTCCTACCAGGGGGAGAAAGACACCACGGTTAAGTCGCTGGGAGAGCCTAAAAAGAAACCCAGAAGATGTGCGCTATGCTCAAAGAGACTGGGGGAGGCATATATAAAAGCCCTGTGTAGTGACTGCCTAGCAAAGATCCTCAGAGACGAACAATCCTCCCTTCTGGCAGACCTGAGAGTGATTGTGAAAGAGGAGATCCAGGCGGCCAGCTCTAGTGTAGCGCAGAAACCCTGTGCCGTCTCCCCTCCCCCCAAAAGACCCCGTGTGCTCAGGGAGTCGGATTCTGAAGAAGAAGGCTTATACCTTTCAGAAGGGGAAACCTTAAAGGGGGACGACGACGCTCAGGGTTCCTCCCATATGGCCGACGATCAGAGAAGATATCTCTTCTCACAAGAAGATCTAGATCCCCTCCTGTCGGCTGTAAGACAGACTATGGATATAGAGGAAGAGGAGCAGACTCGCTCGATACAGGACGAGATGTTCGGCGGCTTAAAAGCTAGGAAGAAAAAATTGTTCCCGGTGAACGAGAATTTGAAGGACCTAGTCATAGACGAATGGGCTGACTGCCGATAAGAGATTGTATATACCGCGGGAATTTAAGAACAGGCTTTTGTTCAACCCGGAGGACACAAAACTGTGGGATGTAGTCCCTAAAGTCGATATCCAGGTGGCGAAGGTGGTAAAAAGAACCACCCTCCCCTTTGAGGACTCAGCCCAGTTAAAGGAGCCAATGGATCGGAAGATCGACGGTTTGCTCAAAAGAGCATGGGAAGTTTCGGCCAATAGCATTAACACCAATATTGCTGCTACGTCCGTGGCCAGATCTCTGTGTCTTTGGGTGAACCAGCTGGAAGAACATCTTAGGCAAGACACCCCTAAGGAAGAGATCCTGGCGTCATTACCCCTATTTAAGATGGCTGCATCCTTTGTAGCAGACGCCTCAGCAGAGTCCATAAGATTTGCAGCAAAAACAGACTCCCTAACCAATACGGCAAGGAGAGCCCTGTGGCTAAAACCCTGGTCGGGGGATATAGCCTCCAAGAATAAACTATGCGCCTTACCCCTTAAAGGTTCTCACCTCTTTGGTCCGGTACTGGATGAGATCCTGGAGAAGACAGCGGACAGAAAGAAGGGGTTTCCGGAGGAAAAAGGAAAGAAACCTTTGCCCTTTCGTAAGACAACCAGCAGCTTCCAGGGCACTCCCAGAGGTAAAGGGAAGACTGGAAGGTGGAGCTACCCCAAAGGGGGAAAAGGTCGAGGTTTCCTTTTTAACCCCAATTCCAAGCCTGAGAAACAATGACGCCAGGCCAGTAGGGGGCAGACTCCAGTTCTTTTGGGAAGAATGGACCAGGATAACCAAAAACCAATACATCCTGGAATCCATCCGAACGGGGTTCAAGATAGAGTTTCGCCTTCCTCCTCCTCATCTATTCCAGACCACAGTCTTTCAATCGACCTCTCTGCAGGACCAGCTCCTGACGGACATCCAAAAACTTCTGACTTTAGGCGCAATTGTACAAGTCCCTCCTTCAGAGGAGTTCAAAGGTCACTACTCAAAACTCTTCCTCATCACAAAACCAGATGGCTCCAAGAGAACCATCATCAATCTGAAATTTCTGAACAAATGGATAACACATCATCATTTCAAGATGGAATCAATAAAATCGGCAATTCCGTTGATAAGCCCAGGGGCGTTCCTATGCACCCTGGATCTAAAGGACGCATATTATCACGTCCCCATTCACCCTCATTGTCAGCAATATTTGAGGTTCGCAATCAAGAAGGACGGAAGGATTATGCATTTCCAGTTCCAATGTCTCCCGTTTGGAATTTCATCAGCCCCACGCATCTTCACAAAGGTAGTGGCGGAGATAGTTGCCTATCTAAGACAGAGACAGGTAACTATAGTTCCCTACCTAGACGACTTTCTGCTTGTGGCAGACTCAGAGGAGGAGTTAGAGCTTCACAAAGGAAGGACTCTATCTTTACTCACTCGTCTAGGATGGAAAATAAACCTGGAGAAATCGGACCTACAACCAGCAACGCAAAAGAAGTTCCTAGGAACCCTCCTAAATTCCGTGACCCAGTACTCTCTTCTTCCCCAAGACAAGCAGGTCAGCATAAGGGAAAGAATAAGAGCCTTCAAACTAAAGAAAAAACGGACTCTGCGGGAAGCCATGCAGGTCCTAGGACTGATGACCTCATGCATCACAACTGTTCCTTGGGCCCAGTTCCATACAAGAACCCTCCAGGCGGAGGTCCTCGCTTCTTGGGACAAGGACCACAGATCACTAAACACCAAGGTATCTCTTTCAGACGGGGCGGTAAACTCCCTCTCCTGGTGGTTGGTAACAGAAAACCTGTCCCGAGGAGTTGCCTGGAACACGATACCGCTCAAAACATTAACCACGGACGCAAGCAGCCATGGTTGGGGAGCCCACCTAGGGGACCAATTCTTTCAGGGCAGTTGGTCCGACGCAGACGCCCTAAGATCCTCAAACTACAGGGAATTGAAAGCGGTCTGGGAGTCCCTAAGAGCGGCAGAACATCTCCTCATAGGTCATCATGTCCGAGTGCTATCGGACAACGTAACAACAGTTTGCTACATAAAAAGACAAGGAGGGACGAAGAATCCTCATCTCCAGGACCTAGCGAATCTCATCTTCAGCTGGTCAGAGGAGAAGATCTTGTCCATTTCAGCCACACACCTGAAGGGATCTCTCAATTACACAGCGGACTTTCTCAGCCGACAATTAGTCAGGCCAGGGGAATGGAAGTTGAACCAGGAGGTATTCCAAATGATTTGCCAACAGTGGGGGAGACCTCAGGTGGATTTATTTGCGTCCAGCAGAAATACTCAGCTGGACTATTTCTTCTCGCTAGACCCAAGAGGAGGACCACTGGCGGTGGATGCTCTTTCCCAACCTTGGGATATGAGCCTAGCCTACGCTTTTCCCCCACTTCTCCTCATACCGCTAATCCTGAAGAAATTGAGAGGGTGCTCATCCACGCTGATCTTGGTAGCTCCAGCTTGGCCCAAGAGAGCCTGGTTTTCGGTTCTAAAGACCATGTCCATCAGGGAACCAATAACCCTTCCAAGAAGACAAGACCTACTATCACAAGGTCCTCTGTTTCACCCCAACCTGGACAAACTGAACCTTACAGCATGGATCCTGAGAGGCAAACCTTAAGGAACAAGGGACTCTCGGACAAGGTAATTTCAACTTTACAGAGCTGCCGCAAACCTATTACAAGAGCAATATACAACAAGATTTGGAAAAAATTCTCATCCTGGTTGTCACAGAACCAGGCAGATGCCAGATCCCCCACGGTGGGTTGCATTTTAGAGTTCCTTCAGGAGGGGTTTGATGCAGGTCTGAAACCCAGCACACTCAAAGTACAGGTCTCGGCACTCAGCTGTTGTCTCGATGCTCCCCTTGCAGATCATAGGTGGATTAGAAGCTTTCTAAAAGCAGCTTCCAGATTGAGGCCCACTTTAAGACAGTCGGTTCCCCCCTGGAGTCTGAACGTAGTTCTAGAAGGATTATGCGATCCTCCGTTTGAGCCGATTGGGCAGATATCCGAAAAATTTCTGTCTCTCAAAGCAGTGTTTCTTCTGGCTATAACCACAGCCCGCAGGATAGGGGAAATCCGAGCCTTTCTACCTAAGGTGGTCTCTGCTTTCCATAGAGAACAAGAGCTAACACTCCCTTCATTTTGTTCCCTCCCCAAAAATATACAGGAGGAAAGATTCCAGAGGCTGGACGTTAGAAGAGCAATCCTGGCCTATCTGGACAGAACCAGTTCCTGGAGAAGATCAAGTAACCTGTTCATCCAGTTCGGTGGGAAGAATAGAGGCTTGAAGGCCTCAAAACAGACGCTGGCTCGGTGGATTAAGGACACCATCAGAGAAACATACAGGCTGCAAGAAATAGCCTGCCCCTTAAATCTGAAGGCACATTCCACGAGAGCAATGGCAACTTCCTGGGCCGAAAGGGCCGACGCTACAATTGACCAGATTTGCAAAGCGGCAACCTGGTCTAGCTTCCTGACTTTTGCCAAACATTACAGGCTAGACGTTTTGGCCGGACAGGACTTGGCCTTTGGGCGGAAAGTCCTTCAGGCAGTAGTCCCCCCCCTAGGAGATTCAGTTGTTAGTTCTCCATGGGTGCTGTCATGGAGGGACGTCCTGGAAATACTGGTTTAGTTTACCGGTAAATCCTTTTCCAGGAGTCCGACATGACAGCACCCTGTACTACCCTCCCCGTTATGCTGGTTCCAGCCTTGTATGCAGTGTGAATATAACATTGTATTAATAAAGGTGTTGGATCCTATCCGGTGTAGTAATTTGGTAAAACACTGGAGAGTGGGAGGGGTGGGGGCCTTTTAATCTCTCTCGCTTCCTGTCCCTACAGAGACCAATAGGACAACCTCCATGGGTGCTGTCATGTCGGACTCCTGGAAAAGGATTTACCGGTAAACTAAACCAGTATTTTCGCTAAATTTATTGTTCTACATGACTGATAAAAAAAAAAAAATAAAAAAAAATGTTTGGGGAAAATAAAATGGTTTGGGTAAAAGTTATAGCGTTTACAAACTATGGTACAAAAATGTGAATTTCCGCTTTTTGAAGCAGCTCTGACTTTCTGAGCACCTGTCATGTTTCCTGAGGTTCTACAATGCCCAAACAGTAGAAAAACCCCACAAATGACCCCATTTTGGAAAGTAGACACCCTAAGGTATTCGCTGATGGGCATAGTGAGTTCATAGAACTTTTTATTTTTTGTCACAAGTTAGCGGAAAATGATATATATATTTTTTTTTCTTTTTTCCTTACAAAGTCTCATATTCCACTAACTTGCGACAAAAAATAAAAGATTCTAGGGCAGTATAAATACCCCACATGTGACCCCACTTTGGAAAGAAGACACTCCAAGGTATTCAATGAGGGGCCTGGCAAGTTAATAGAAATTAATTTTTTTGGCATAAGTTAGCGGAAATTGATTTTTTTTTTTTTTTTTTTTTTTTTTTCCCTCAAAGTCTCACTTTCCGCTAACTTAGGACAATAATTTAAATCTTTCATGGACTCAATATGCCCCTCAGCGAATACCTTGGGGTGTCTTCTTTCCAAAATGGGGTCAGTTGTGGGGTGTTTGTACTGCCCTGGCATTTGAGGGTCTCCGCAATCATTACATGTATGGCCAGCATTAGGAGTTTCTTCTATTCTCCTTATATTGAGCATACAGGTAATGAGATTTTTTTTTTTTTTTTTTCGTTCAGCCTCTGGGCGGAAACAAAAAAATGAACGGCACAGATTTCTTCATTCGCATCGAACAATGTGGATGAAAAAATCTCTGCCAAAAAACATAGGAGCTCCGCCCAACATCCATACCCACTTAGCTCGTATGCCCTGGCAAACCAGATTTCTCCATTCGCATCAATCGATGTGGATGAATAAATCATTGCCGGGATTTTTTATTTATTTTTTATATACAAAGTGTTTGCCAAAGCATAGGAACGCCGCCTCCTCCTCAGCTCGTATGCCTTGGCAAACCTATCTTTTACTGCAGAGTAGAAATCTCGTCTTGCAGCGCCGCATACACCGACTTGCGTGTAATCTGACAGCAGCGCAATGCTTCAGAATGCACATTAGTGCTGCAGCTAGTCTTTTAGATGCCAGTCTTAATAAATGCACATCAATGTACATATAGCAATTCATGATGCAGTTCAGTTGCACAAATCTAAAACAAATTCCCTTATTTTTTTTTCCCCGGTGCCTCCACAATGGCACTTACAGGAGGGTGTCCCTGTCCCCAGGACAGGAAACGACACAGGAGCACATGATTTAAAAGGCCTCCTCCACTTACCTGTCCTCAGAATGCGTGGGAGCCTCTCCTGGAGTGCCAGAAATGTACTTTTATTTTGCCCAGCCTTACTTCCCCACAGAATGTGGGAGGGCTGGTTCAGGGAATGGGTATTCCAGGGATCAGCTGCCTCCCTTACCCGTTCCTCAGAGTAAGCCCTGCCCGCAGGCCTCTCCGAGCTCGTGATATTCCCAGGTAAGGGGAAATTGCGCGGGATCCTGACTTGTGATGTCACCAGGCGAGGTTCTCCTTGGGCAAGAGAATCTTGCGATACTGCGGCAGCTTCCAGGGGTGATAAGAGCATGACTGCAGGAACATTTAAATGCGATGAAGCCTGCTGAGCAAGTGTGCGCTCACGTCTGCAGTCATGCTTGCCTCCGTGGATACTGACATCGCAAGAAAGCCTGGAGCTCTCACTGCCTCTGCCCTCAGCCCGGTAAGTCTCCTCCCCCATGGGACTTATATTTCTATCCTCATAGTGTGCCTTTAATCTGCACAGCTCCTTTGGGTTATTGGTGGCAGTAGAATTACACCCTGGTGAAGGTGGTGGCCTTTTTAAATATTCATGGCCCTATAGTCCTTTTATTTTTATTTAAATCTTAGGGCACAGAGACCATGACACCTAAACCAGCCAGTGGAGATTCTGGACGCAGAAAGTGCGCCATCTGCAGGAAGTCCTTTTCCTCTAAATCTAAAATCTTTATGTCTGAAGTGCACTGAAAAAGTTGTTACAGAGGAGTCTCCTTCCTTCCTTCCTTCCTTCCTTCCTTCCTTGATTCAATTAGAGCTATAATTAAGGAGGAAGTTAATGGGGCAGTGGACTTGAGAATGGCACCACAATCCCCACGCCTCAGATCCCATATTTCTGATGTGGCATTTGATCTGGATAAGGTGGAGCTAGTATCTGATCCAAAGATGACTGCTCGGGTAGACCTTTGTTTCTCTGAAAGAAACACTGTCTTCTAAAGACCATTAGAGCCACCATGGATATTGAAGCGGTGAAGGAAGCCCACTCCATTCAGGATAAAATGTTTCAGGGTCTGGGAGAAAGAAGGGTCCTCCCCATCCATAATAACAAATCTCTGATATCCAAAGAATGGAGGGATCCTGAGAGGAGAACGGCTGTAACAAACTTCTTTTAAAAGAAAATATCCTTTTTCAGAGATTGAGTCTAATCTGTGGGATGAGACACCAAAAATTGATGCCCCAGTTGCCTACCTGTTTTTGTAAAAAAACAAACAAAAAAACTGGGGCTCTTTTGAGATCCCATGAATAAGAAATCTGAAAGTTTATTTTAAAAAAAGCCTGTGAGACAAATATAGCCATGCTGCGCCCTAGTATTGCTTTTACCTGAACAGCCAGAACACTATCTGGCTTAATCAGTTAGAAGAGCACTTAGCTGCGGGTACCCAGAGGGGAGAAATCTTAGGCAAGGAGGCTATGTTAAAAAAGACGTCCAATTTTTTTTTTTTGCCGATGCGTCTGCTGACTTAGGCTACATGCACACGACTGTTGTGTGTTTTGCGGTTTGCAAGTCGCGGATCTGCAAAACACGGATGGCGTCCGTGTGCATTCCGCAATTTGCGAAATGGCGCGGACAGCCTTTAATATAACTGCCTATTCTTGTCCGCAAAGCGCAGACAAGAATAGCACAGGTTATATATTTTTTTTTTTTTTGCGGCCCCATTGAAGTGCGGACCAAAACAACGGCCGTGTGCATGAGGCCTTAGGCAGATTTTCCGCCAGGTCAGCTGATCTGTCTAATACAACTCGAAGAGCGATCTGGATTCGGTCGTAGTCAGTTGACGCGAGTTCAAAAAGCCTGTGCTCAACCCCCTGTGAAGGAGATTGATTGGATGATATCTTAGAGAAGGCCTCGGATAAATAAATAAAAAATATAAAAAAAATAAAATAAATACAAATTCCCCCTGGAATGCTGTTATTTTCATCGGAGGCAATCCTTTCAGAACCAGAGAAAAACAAAACTGGATCAGAAGAAGAGAGAAGGATCAAGGAATTGGCAGCCTTCTAGGGGTGGAGGGAGAGGCTTCTTATTTAATCCTGAGAACTCTTCCTGTCCCACACAATGACACCAGGAGTCATGTAGGAGGCAGGTTGACAGACTTCACATCGACCTGGGAAAAAATAGGAGCCTCCCCGTAGGTATTAACTACTCTAAAAGAAGGACTGGAGTTTTTAATCCCCTCCTCCAGATCGATTTATAATAAACAGGAAACTCTAAAAAAAAACAACAAAAAAAAAAAACAGTCCTGTTTAGAATCAGAAATCTCTTCCCTAGTAGAAAAGAGTTCTCCTTCCAGTTCCAGAAGATCGATGTTGCAAAGGTTTCTATTCTCAGATTTATTTCTGGTACAAAAGCCAAATGGATCTTTTTGTTTTTAATAATACATTTTTTAAATCCCTGAACAAATCCATTGCCTACAAGAAGTTCAAGATGGATGCTATAAAATCAACCAACTTGCTTCCTCAAAATTGTTACATGGTAACGATGGATCTCCAGGATGCTTACTATCCTGTTCTGATATGTCAAGGTCATTAGAAATATTTGAGGATCGCTGTTTTCATAGGAGACCATCTAAACCATTTTCAGTTCAGAGCTCATTCATTCAGGCTCTCCTCAGCCTATTTTCAAAGATAATTTCGGAGGTCACAAAATACTTGCATCTGAAAGAGATTCTAATTGTAACTTATCTGGACGACTTCCTAATCTCTTCTCCCTCAGAAGATATCCTGCTATCACACCTCTCTGGTTCAGAAATTCTTTACCACTCTGGGGTGGATTATAAACTTCAAGAAGTCAGACCTGTCCCCAGACAGAAGAAAAATCTTCCTGGGAGTACTCTTAGACTCTCGTCTACTAATGTCCTTTCTACCCATAGAGAAGAGAAACAATCTACTTCAAAAAGTCTCTCGCTTCTGCAATCAAAGGACTTTTTCAATCAGGAATATCGTGACTGTCTTAGGCCTTCTGAAGGCTGCAATCCCATCAGTCAGATGGGCTCAAAGTTATACAAGGATCCTTCAGGCCTTCCTCTTATCCTCCTGGGACGGAACAAATTCCGCTCTAGAAAAGCGTGTTTACATTCCCAATGCCGTAAAAAAGTCCCTGATGTAGTGGAGAATGGGTAAGAACTTGCAGACGGGAGTTCATTGGCGACTGGAGAGACAATTGATGATAACCACAGATGCCAGCAGCTCAGGATGGGGGGAGGTGGTCATGACAAGGGAAAGATGGTTCAGAGCAGTTGTGGAGTAGACATGTTACAGGCTTCCTCCAATCTAAAAGAACTCCACTGCCATCTGCAAAATCGTTACTTCCCTTTACATTCATCTCCAAAACACATAAAGGTGTTATCAGACAACACCACAGCTGTGGCTTACCTGAACAGACAGGGAGGGACAAGAAGCCGCTATCTGGGGTCAGTGTCTCGGGACATTTTTCATTGAGAAGAAGAAAAAAATCTTTGACTGTGGTCCATGTCAAAGGAGAAAACAGCTGAAAAACTTTGAAGGAAGGAGAATGGTCCCTAAATTGGCAGATATTCCAGCTGATCTGCAAAAAACTGGGAATACCAGACCTAAGATCTATTCGCCACAAGGGACAACAGACAGACCAAGAGATGTTGCTCCCTCTCCTGTCGGGACCAGCCTTTATGGATAGATCTATCCCAGCCATGGTCAAAGACTCTACGTGTTCTCTCCCTTCAGTTTGATTCCAAGAACTCTGAAGGTGGAGGAAGAAGGGGTTCAAGTAATTTTCATTGCTCCATTTTGGCCAAGAAGGTCTTTGGTTCCCCATGCTGCTCTGGCTGACTCCCTTCTTATTAAACGTTTTTTAAAAGGGGCCTACTATCCATTCCGTCATTCCAACCTGGGATCTGATGGAACCTCTATTTGAAACCAGTGGGTCGGATCCCTTTAAAACTACTCGCCTACAAGACAGTTGTGTGTGTGTGTGTTTTTTTTTTTTTTTTTTTCTTCTTGTACCAATAACAACCGCAAGAAGGATTGGAGATATCCAGGCTTTTTTCTGCAAGCCTCCATATCTTACGGTCCTGGACGATCGCATAATTCTCAGGCGTTGTTCTACCTTCCTTCCCAAGGTTGTCTCCAGGTTTCATTGTGAAAAGGAAGTATCGTTGCCTTCCTTTTGTCCATTCCCAACTACTGACAGACATACAAAATTCCACAACCTGGATGTTAGAAGAAGTGTGTTATCCTACCTAGATGCCACAAATGGTTTCAGACAATCGAATCATCTCTCGCTCCAATACTAAGGTTCTAACAAGGGAAACTGCAGCCAGCAAGTATTCTATAGCGAGATGGATCAGAGATGTTATTATCTTGACCTATGTCCAGAAAGATCTTCATCCCTTTGCTGGAATAAGAGCTCGCTCAACTAGGGCTGTGTCATCCTCCTGGGCCGAGTCGGCTTCAGTTTTTCTAGACCACGTCTGCAGAGCAGCCACGTGGCAAGCCTTATGACGTTTTTCAATCATTACAGGCTAGATATTATTAAGAACCAGGTCTTCTTTTGTTTGTAGAATCCTTTTTTCTGTTGTCCCTCCCTAGAGCTGATTGCTCTGTTAATCCTTCTGTAAGTGCCGTTGTGGAGGCCCCGGGGAAAAGCGTTATTTACTCTTTCCGGTATTTGGTTCTTCCAGTAGCCTCCACAACGGCACTGGGATTTCGCTCCCTTTTTTCTTTGGCCCCATTCACATGTCCGCAATTTCATTCCGCAGTTCTATGGGGCAGCAATTACGGACAAGAATAGGCATATTCTTTGCCAATTTTCTTTTTATTAAACATCAGCGAAATAGTACAAGAAGAAACAAATTGCTTCATCACAAGTACAGGTAATATTTGGATAATCACATCATCAAACAGTAAGCACATGAATATCAACATTTGTGTGAAATAAAGACTTATATAAAATCATGTGACAAAAAGGATGTTAGGAACCAAACATTTGACAGGCGTCTGATATGGCCAAAAAGGTGATCCTAGGAATCACAATGACATGTAGACAAGGGCAAACAGCAGACAACATGTAGACTAACATATAGGGCACATGCAAGGGGAAAGGGGGGGGGGGGGTCGCTGTGAAAGAGTTGGAAAGCTCAGATGATCAAGCAAAGCCACGAAAAAGCTTCCAGGGTTGCCAGACCTTTAGGAATTTCTGGCGGTTTCCCATTTCCCAGGCCGCTAACTCTTCTAGGCGGTATACCTGGTCCACCTTATCCAACCATTCCAGTTGTGACGGGGGTCTATCTGATTTCCATTTGAGCGGAACAAGTAGTCTCGCCGCTGTGAGTAGCATCGTGGGTAAATTAGATTTTGACGGGGTAAAGGTTTGATTTGGGCACCAGAGTAGTACTAATTTAGGATCCAATACCAATGGACGTTGTGGAGAGCATACCTGGTTAATAGTATTTTCAACTTGGAGCCAGAAGGGGCGTATGTTGCGACAGCTCCACCAAATGTGGGACAGTGATCCCGGTTCAGTGCCGCACCTCCAACACACATCAGGTATGGAAGGGTTTAATTTGTGAAGAAATACAGGTGTTTTATACCATCTGGTTGTGAGTTTGAAGGAATTTTCTTGCACTATTACACAGCGTGAGAAGCCATGTGAGTTAGTTAGAATGGCTGCTTTTTCAGGAGCCGAAAATTTTGTCGAAAGCTCCATTTCCCATGCAGTGAGATGCGACATGGTTGGCGGAGCGGCTGAGAGAAGGAGCTTGTACATTTTAGATAAAGCTTTTGAAGCAGGGAAGGGTATCCCCACACGTTCTTCAAGCCACGTTGGTGGAGTATTATGGGGGGGGCATCTCGAGTTTCTTAATTGCCTTACGGAAGCCTAGTATCTGCAGGAAAGACGCTTTATTCACTAGAGGTGCATTAAGTATGGACGACCAATCGAGCTCCCCGTTTTGGTTTCTGATACTATCAAGTGAGTGGTTATGAAGAAGTGACCAGATGCCTGAAGCATCAAGTATGTCTCTGTGGATGTGAGCTTGTAACAAAGATAGAGGGAGACGAGTGTGCGGGAATCTCAGTTCTTTGGCAGTAAACAGCTTGAACCATTCCGCTAGTACCGCTTTCCACATAAAGGAAACATTTGTGGAATTATGCAGACAGGGGCGAACCCCCCATAAGGCGAGTTTTTCTCTGTAAGTAAGGGTGGCGGCTTCCAGATGGGCGCACATTGACGCCGGCTCCCCAGCTAGTATAAGAATAGGCATATTCTATTAGTGCCGGCGATGTGCAGTCTACAAATTGAAGTTATGTAATATGATGTCATTTGATGTGCAAGTGAAATAAACCCAGTAGACCCAGCGGACATGTTTATGTTGGAATTTAGAAACGTAGTTGTCTGGCTATCTCGTGTATTCATACTAGTTCAGACCCCACTAGTGAGACTTGTATGAATTCTCTAATTGGACAATTGGACATTTAAGATACCATGGTGTAAAGAAGAAAGTTGCCCTGTGTGCCATGATTTCAGCACCATTCTTTTACAATTTTTTCAGTTTAAAGGGGTTATGCACTGTTTTGGGGGTGGGGGTTTGGCTTGCTGGCTCTCGGCTGCACCTTTGGGCTCTCTGGATGGAAATGTCCTGTTTGCTGTGGCAGCAGTGACCTGCTCCCCTTATTAAACGGGAAGCTTACATTCAGGGGGGAGCCTAGCAAAGGAGCCAGTGCCAGGAAGCAAGCAATTATGCTTCCTTTCACAGGTCTGTGTGCGGAAGGGGAGGGGGGGGGGGGGTAACCACCCCCCCACAGAAGGGTGGACAACCCTTTTAAGATTCATGATGATCTTGCCTCACTACAGATGTACCCCATGAGGTCAAAGAGGAAGTATCAAAATATTTCTTATTTTAATAAAGGAGTGTAAAATGATTCCCTTCTATTTTTTTTTTTTTTTTTTTTTCTAGATCTCAGAATATCTGGCCCAGTGATCAGATGTTGCTGTCACAATACAGGCCAGAAAGGGTTAAGATTCTGTCCTCATTTGTAATAATGCTGCTTCATTCTATGGGCACTGTAGCCCTGCGCGGTAACATGCATGTGCATATAATGTTTGGATCAAACTGACAGAACGTCTGGGGGGGGATGGTGAGCTGCCAAGAGAGAAATTATCTCCTCACTTTTCGTTCTCTTTGCCTGGATAAGGCAACTGGAGGGAACTTTCCTCCTCTTTCTGTATCCTGTTTCAGCTGTTTGTGATCAAGTGAATGACAGCTACACGCATGTTCTTGCCCTCAGCATGCTTTACCTGGCACCCCACTCCTGTAACAGTGTCTGCTGTGCTATCAAACAATGGCAGATCGTAAAGAAGTGCATCAGCTTCCTCGCCGTGGCGTGTAACACCAGGTCTCGTACACACTTTTCTCTTGTTCATGGTGCCTGCCATTTCCATGGCAATGTGAGAAGGAGGGAGCGCATTGTTCGATGCAGTGTTACCTATTTAACTGCCTCACACCAATATCTTTATATCCCATAGGTGTTTCTTATCTTACGTTTTGATTGCGGCATTTTTTTACTGTAATTTTCACAGCTCCCCCCCCCAAAATGCCAGATATTAAAATAGTCTATAGTTAATTCATTAGAGGACTTTTTTTAGGAAGAAAAAGCAAATTGTAAAGATAAACAGACAATAGCAAGTAGCTGAGTCAGTCCATATTAAGTAAAAGGAACAGTATACAGATGTATGTAATACATAAATATGACACAGCATAGTTGGGACCAAGTGAGCCATGTAGACAGATGCGTCTAGTACAGAGTATACTCCACAATGATAGATAAACATTAGAATCCAACGAAAATAAAAGAAACGTAAACAATGAACAAAGTGATCTTGATGAAGACCAGTTACCCAGGGGCATTTGAGGAGAAGAAACTCAGGGAAACCAACCTAGCAGCTCAGCTCCTGTCATTCAGTCTCCAACCAAAGCGTATAGAGAGTGGGCTATATCAATCCATCAGACCAGGACAGGATGTAGTCCAAACAGACCAGATCACGTGGAATTTGTCAGGGTTCCCCCTTTTTATATGGAAGAGAGCTATACAGTTAGTATCCATTAGGCTACATTTACACGACAGTATGTGTTTTGTGGTCGGCAAATTGTATTTTATTTTTCCCCGGATACACTGTAACAATGCCTATCCATGTCAGCAAAATGGACAAGAATAGGACATGTATCTTTTTTGCGGGGCTACGGAACGGACATACGGATTCGGATAGCTCAATATCTCTGGATATAGGGACACTGCCAGATAAGATGTATAAAGGCACCTGGCCCCAACTTGTATTTGAGGCATAAATCTGGTCTGCTTAGACAATATTTATCCACTCTGGCTGTGGTTAAGTAAGCCTGATGTGTAATATATAATTGGGAGACTAGCTCAGGATATTTAGGGGAACTTTTCCTCAGCACCAGTAGGAGGTCATCCCAATCATTCGTGGAAATATCACCTACCACACTCTCTCCCACTTAGATTTACTATACGCATAGATTTTATCTGATATGCTAGAAGGCACTTATAAATCGTAGAGATTGCCTTTTAGTATAAGGAACAGTATAGGGATATCAGGAAATGTGACTGTCCGAGTCCCATATTGCACAGAGTAAGAACGGCTGTAGTGGAGCAGGTGATCATGCTCGTGCAGGGACAAATTAACCCGGAACTGGACAACACCTTTAATGCTGTCTTACTATTCTGTCTAGCAGTTCTGAGATGACTGAAGAGACGTCTAAGGAGGAACATGATTAAACTATACAAATCTATAAATGGGCCATACAAAAAATACTGCGAAAATGCCATTAAAAGACAAGGGGGACTGCCTCCGACTGAAGAAAGTTTAGTCTCCAGAAGCGTCAGTTTCTTTACTGTAAGAACTGTAAATCTGTGGAATAGACTACCTCAGGACATGGTCACAGCAGGATTAGTGGACCGTTTTAAAAAGGGTTTAGATGAACAGTGATGGCCAGTTTGCGGTGTTCACACGCGAACACATGCGAGCTGCCATCTTTAATGACAAGTCCGGCGAGGCACAAGTAAGTCCTTACCTGTGCCAGGAGTCGGTCTGAAATGAAATGCGGTTACCGGGAGCAGGCAGTTCCGGGACCGCATTACAGACCGGCTCGCGCACAGGTAAGGACTTACCTGTGCCTCACCGGACTTGTCAGTAAAGATGGCAGCTTGCATGTGTTCGAGCGAACACGGCGAACTGGCCATCACTGTAGATGAATTCTTGAAAGTAAATGACATTAATGCTTATGAAAACGTGTAGAAATCGGAGTCTCGCTTCCTTCTGGGATTCGCATCCCCACCTATCCCTTAGTTGAACTTGATGGACTTGTGTCTTTTTTCACCTGTATTACCTATGTAACTATATGAATGCAGGCATGCCCAGTAGTGACCTTACTTCTCTGGTCTTTAGAGGAGGAACTTGCCGTACTACTGAGCATGTATAGCACAGTTTCAGGCATTGTCACTAAGGGCCTTGGAGAAGCATGACGATTCCTAATAAAGGGACAGGAGAGGTGAGAACTGATTTGCTGATGCAGCAAGAATCTGTGTACAGAGAGGCCTGACGAAAGGTTGGATTTTAGAAAATCTTTTCTCAGCAATTTATACAGTTTAAGGCCTCATGCACACGACAGTATTTTTTCACTGTCCGCAAAACGGGGTTCCGTTGGTCCGTGACCGTCCGTGGGTCTTCCTTGATTTTTGGAGGATCCACGGACATGAAGAAAAGTCGTTTTGGTGTCCACCTGGCCGCGCGGAGCCAAACGGATCCGTCCTGAATTACAATGCAAGTCAATGGGGACGGATCCGTTTGACGTTGACACAATATGGTGCAATTGCAAACGGATCCGTCCCCATTGACTTTCAATGTAAAGTCAGGAGTCCCTTTTATACCATCGGAGTTTTCTCCAATCCGATGGTATATTTTAACTTGAAGCGTCCCCATCACCATGGGAACGCCTCTGTTAGAATATACTGTCGGATATGAGTTACATCGTGAAAATTCATATCCGACAGTATATTCTAACACAGAGGCGTTCCCATGGTGATGGGGACGCTTCTAGTTAGAATATACTACAAACTGTGTACATGACTGCCCCCTGCTGCCTGGCAGCACCCGATCTCTTACAGGGGGCCGTGATCAGCACAATTAACCCCTCAGGTGCCGCACCTGAAGGGCTTAATTGTGCGTATCATAGCCCCCTGTAAGAGATCAGGGCTGCCAGGCAGCAGGGGGCAGACCCCCCCCTCCCCCCAAGTTTGAATATCATTGGTGGCCAGCGCGGCCCCCCCTGCCTCCCTCTATTGTATTAATAACATTGGTGGCAGTGTGCGGCCTCCCCCGGCCCCCCTCCCTCCCTCTATTGTAATAAGAACATTGGTGGCAGTGTGCGGCCTCCCTCCCTCTATTGTAATAAGAACATTGGTGGCAGTGTGCGGCCTCCCCTGGCCCCTCCCCCGATCATTGGTGGCACCGGAGTTCCGATCGGAGTCCCAGTTTAATCGCTACTGCAGTCCTGGTTGCCATGGTTACTTGGCAATAGTAGAAGCCTCATACTTACCTGCTGGCTGCTGCGATGTCTGTGTCCGGCCGGGAGCTCCTCCTACTAGTAAGTGACAGGTCTGTGCGGCGCATTGCTAAATGAACTGTCACTTACCAGTAGGAGGAGCTCCCGGCCAGACACAGACATCGCACCAGCCAGCAGGTAAGTATGATGCTTCTACTGTTGCTAAGTAACCAGGACTGCAGTAGCGCCCTGGTTGCCATGGTTACCGATCGGAGCCCCAGCGGTTAAACTGGGACTCCGATCGGAACTCCGCTGCCACCAATGATCAGGGGGGGGGGGGGGCGGGGAAGGCCGCACACTGCCACCAATGTTCTTATTACAATAGAGGGAGGGGGGCCGGGGGAGGCTGCACACTACCACCAATGTTCTTATTACAATTAAGGGAGGAAGGGGGGGGCGCACACTGTGCCACCAATGTTTCTTAATACAATAGAGGGAGGGAGGGGGGGCCGCACTGGCCACCAATGAAATTTAAACTGGGGGGGAGGGGGGGCCTGCCCCCTGCTGCCTGGCAGCCCCAGATCTTACAGGGGGCTATGATATGCACAATTAACCCTTTCATGTGCAGCACCTGACGGGTTAATTGTATGGATCACAGCCCCCTGTAAGAGATCTGGGGCTGCCAGGCAGCAGGGGGCAGTCGTGTACACAGTTCGTTGTATATTCTAACTAGAAGCGTCCCCATCACTATGGGAACGCCTCTGTGTTAGAATATACTGTCGGATCTGAGTTTTCACAAAGTGAAAACTCTGCTCTGAGAAAGCTTTTATGCAGACGGATCTTCGGATCCGTCTGTATGAAAGTAACCTACAGACACGGATGCCAATCTTGTGTGCATCCGTGTTCTTTCACGGACCCATTGACTTTGTCTTATCTTACTTGATGTATAATTAATATCTAACAGACCTGTACTCTGTTTCTTTGTATGTAAGAGCAGAGGAGTGTGTTACTTCTCTTCCGCTCTATTTTTGTATTGTATTAATTTATTCAATAAAAAATTTAAAAAAAAAAAAAAAAAAGAGGAAAAAAAATTATAAGGTTTCTTCTTTTTGGAGAAGAGGCAGAAGAAATTGCCACCTCCTCCAGCGATGTCCCAAGAATTGTTCCAGGCCAGCACTTTCCCATTGAATTCCCAGCCATGGAAAAAGATATACAAAGCCCCAAAAAGTTGTCCTGTCTGCACAAAAAGGGGTACACGTAACTGCAATACCTGTCTGTCCAAACCGGGACTCTATTCTATAAAGGAGTGCCTTCCATATTTACAAACTCCTCCCTGGGTCAAATTTGTCATTTTATTTGTCACTTAAAATTCACCCCTTTCTTTTAATTTATCATTTTGACATTTAAAATTTTACCCTTTAACAAAACGAAACATTCTCATCATATCCCTGGGTGCATATCTAGCAGTGTTGTACTGTCTGCGCAATTTTATAGGCCTCTACAAACATACAATGGTGCCCAAAATCATCCAAGTAAAAATGCCTCTGGACACATGGCAGGGCCTGAATGAGAAGGAGCACCAAACTGCGGATTTGGGTCACTTTGTGGTATTTTTGAACTTGGGAGAGTTGAGGTGCTTTTCTCCACTTTCATGCTCCGTATCCGAAAAATACTATCTATAAATAACACATTTGTGCAATAGGATTAAGAATCTTGCCACAAACCTAAATAAATTCCTGGACGGGTGTAATTTCCAAAATGTGGTCACTTAAGGATGGTTTCCAGTGTCCTGGTACATTAGTGGTTCCAAAAATGTGACGTGGTGCATGAAAATCCTTTCAGTGAAATCTGTGCTCCAAGCCAAGATAATATTGCTGTATCAGGAAGAAACTGTGTAACAGACTGAGGGGGGGCTTTCCTTGTATGACCCCTTGAGAAAATGAAAAAACTGTTTAAATAGATATGTCAATGACGCTGGCAAAACATGAACTATAAATGTTTTCCTATAATTTTTGTTAGTTTTAAAAAAATATATATATATATATATATATATATATATATATATATATATATATATATATATATATATTTATTTTTTTCCTCACAAACTGTTATAAATCTGTACCGGTAATAGTTATTCACATTGAATTTTTTGGATAGATGCACAGAATACGTGTGCACAGAATGTCCTTTCTTGCCGTGGTCATTGCAATAAATTGCAGTGACCTGAATGGCAGCACGGCTTCCCGGCAGTTTTTGGCATAGAATCTAAACCAAATTCAGCTGTCAAACAGTGTGAACGCCCCTTAGGCCTCTTTCACATGGGCGTTGCGGATTGGGGCTGGATGCTTTCAGGGAAAATGGTGCGATTTTTGACACTAAAACAAGTCAGTTTTCACTGCGATTGCGTTCCATGTTTGCGTTTTTCCGCGCGGGTGCAAAACATTGTAATGCGTTTTGCACGAGCATGAGAAAAATCGTCATGTTTGGTACCCGAACCCGGACTTCTTCACAGAAGTTTGGGTTAGGTGTTGTGTAGATTTTATTATTTTCCCTTATAACCATGTTATAAGGGAAAATAATAAATTCTTAATACAGAATGCTAAGTAAAATGGGGCTGGAGGGGTAAAAAAAATGTAACTCTCACCTTAATCCACTTGATTGCCCAGCTTCTCTTCTGTCTTCTTCTTTGAGGAATAGGACCTTTGACGTCACTGCGCTAATCACATGGTCCATCACATGATCTTTTTTACAATGGTGATGGATCATGTGAAGGACCATCTGATGAGCGCAGTGACGTCATCAAAGGTCCTTTTCCTGTGCACAGCAAAGAAGAAGACAGAAGAGAAGTCGGGCTGCGCGATCAAGTGGATTAAGGTGAACGAGTGTGCACTGCCACCCTCCATTCATTTGTGGAAGTTTTGAAAATGGCTGAGAGCTGGATCGGCTATTTCCAGCAGTCCCATAGAAGTGAATGGAGCAATGGCCATGCTTGCACATTTTAATTGCTCTATTAATTTTAATTGGACTTCCAAAAATAGTTGAGTGCGTGGGGTGTTCTTGTTCACTTTGGGGACCCTATTGTAGAAATAGGCGCAAGTCCCTCGTCTAGGCCCCGCACCTATCGGACATTGGTGACATAGCCTAGCGATATGCCACCAATGTGTAAGGTGACACAGCCCCTTTTAAAACGTCAGAGTGTTGTCTAAAAATTGTTGTTCTCTGTTGCAGAATGGGCATGCAGGAACAGAGGACGCAGGGAAATGTGCAAACAAGGTAAGATGTCCTTACTACAACGCTGCCTGATACAGTACTTCTGGTTTTCTGGTTAACCGAATGTGGGGGTTTCATGTCCTGAAGAAGAAGATTAGTGCTGTGCCTGGCCACCCAATTTCTCCCCTAACCAAGGGCACCATAGCCAGCGAGCACATGGAGTATGCCACTGTCTTGCTCCCCACCCTTACCAGCTCTCAGCTGCTGACTTCTCTTGGGTTGGAGGTATTGCTCATTGACTCTTCTGCCCCAGTCCAATTTTTTTATTTTTTTTTCCTTCCTGATGTTCCTCCCTTCTGCTACTTATTGTCCCTGCTGTCTTCACTGTGCCCCCCAACACTTCTCTTTGCTCTTCTTTCTTGCTCTGGCCCTTTCACCCATTTTTAAAATGGATAACACACTGACCCATACAATTCACTGGCTCCATGCGCACACATGTTTGTGTGTTTTTTTTTTTTGGTTTTTTTTCACAGATCCATATGCCTTATGAGATCTGTTTACACCTCTGGTGTTCATGTTTTTAATAGCTGAGAAGGAAGGGACTTTATGGGGTCACATATTTTCCTCAAAAATAGAAAGTGCCAGGCTTGCGAGAAAACCATTAAAAACTGTTCTAAAACATCCTATATGTGCAAACGTGTGTGTATGTATGTGTGTATATGTGTATATATATATATATATATATATATATATATATATATATATATATATATATATATATATATATATATATATATATATATCTCTCCATATCCATAGAAAGATTCAGGCAGCACTCCCTTCAGTGCAGATATAATAGTGCAGGTGCCCGCGGTGGTCCCTCGATATGGGACAAATTCAGTAGAAAAGGAAAGTCCGCAGCACTCTAAGTAAAAAAGTGAAATTTATTCACACATGTCAACAAACATGTCAATGACATGTGTGAATAAATTTAACTTTTTTACTTAAAGGAGTGCTGCGGACTTTCCTTATATATATATATATATATATATATATATATATATATATATATATATATATATATATATATATATATATATATATATATAATATTATTTATTTATTTTTTTGTTATTATGGGTTGGGTGGAAGTTGGGATCATGTTTTTGTTCACAGTAGCTTTTACTGATTTTATGTTTCTTTAATTTGTTCAAAGGGAATATGTCATCCTTATTTTGGACTATTATCTACAGTAATACATGCGTAGTACTGCAGATAAGGAGCCCAGATCACGGTTTATTTTCCTACTGCCCTTGGTTTGCCCCCTGTCAGTGCTCAAAGCTGCACTGAAATGCACAGTCCACACTGCTGCGCTGTTCTGACATAATAGAGTGGACTCGTGCGCATGCACAGCAGTCTTCACAATATATTTCAAAGCATCTTTGAACATGGACAGCAGGGGAACAGGAGGCAGTAGTAAAATTTTTAATTTGATCTGGATTCCATATCTGCTGTACTGCTTATGTATTACTGTAGATCAGGCATGCTCAAGCCATTGCCCTCCAGCTGTTGTAAAACTACAACTCCCACCATGCCCTGCTGTAGGTTAAGAGCTGTAAGCTGTCTGAACATTCTGGCAGTTGTAGTTTTGCAACAGCTGGAGGGCCACAGGTTGGGCATCTCTGCTGTAGATAATGGGTCAAAATTGTGGTTGACAGATTCCCTTTAAATGGCATCTGTCAGCAGATTTGTACCTATAAGACAGGCTGACCTGTGGCTTGTGCGCTTGGCAGCTGAAGGCATCTGTGTTGGTCCCATGTTCCTATGTGACCGTGTTGCTGAGAAAAATGATGTTTTAATATATGCAAATTAGCCGCTAGGAGCAACAGGGGCATTGTCATTTCTCCTAGAGGCTCTGTGCTCTCTAAAACTGTGGCTCCTTTAGGTGTAACGGCAACACCCCTGTTGCTTCTGGAGGCATTTGCACATGCAACAGGTCAGCCAGTTTCATAGGAACAAATCTGCTGACAGATGCACTTTAAAAAAATAAAAATAAAAAAAATGCTAGAGGATTGTCTATGAATTACTCTTTGGAAGGATAGTTAATCTGTGTTTGTCTATTACAGAATGGGCATGCAGGCACAGAGGACTCTGGGAAATGTGCAAACAAGGTAAGACGTCCTGTCCTTCCCCACACATACTTCTGGTTGGATATGCTGTCATAATTGGTCTACCAGTACGGTGATAGTATTACAAGATAATTATTCTGTGTTTTTGACCTGAAGGTGAAAGTCCTCGGAAAAGCTTTTTATGACAGGGACACGCTGGGAACTGCTCCTATGTATAAAGGTTACGGTATTGCCTGAAAGATTTTTATTCTAGAATAACTAGGCAAAATGTAGATGGATAATGTAATGCCTCATTCACACGTCCGTGTTCGGTCAGTGACTTCCATCAGTGATTGTGAGCCAAAACCAGGTGTGGCTCTAAACACAGAACAGGTGCAGATCTTTCCCTTATACCTTATGTCTGTGGAGGCTCCAGTCCTGGTTTTGTATCACAATCACTGAATGAAATCACGGACCAAAACGCTGACATGTGAATGAGAGGCGTATGGCTTTATTCATGTTTTGTCAGAGATTGTATTGGCAGAATTGACGAAAAGAGTTGGCACTACATCCAGCTCTGTCTTTGGCATGAAAAGTTTCCTTTTCTAGGCTTTTGCTTTAAATACGTCATTGGGTATGAACTGGTATATTATATAAATAAAAATTATTATAAAAGGGGGAAAAAAAATTACAGAAAAAAAATCGTTATTGGTTATTACTGCTACTTGTAAAATATGTCATGTTGTATCAATCTTCTCTAAAGACGAGGTTTTTAGTTAGCTTTCTAGGACGTCTGTTTTAGATTCTGTGTGTTTGGTTAGGTATGTTCTCTTTCAGGAAAGCTAAATCGGGAAATCCCTTGAAATTCTAATGTGGGATGGGAAAAAAATGAATTAGGAGACCATATAAAGCTCAGTCGTGGTTTGTCACAGTCCATTCCAGACGTAGCTAGGCTTCTCTTTACCTGGGGCAACAGTTTCCTACTGAAGTCCTGCATATAACTAACCTTTCAATGGCATTGGCTTGTTGGGTATACTTGAAGTAAAAAAAAAAATAATAATAATAATTTTTAAAAATAATAATAAAATCAGTGTGTAGATACACATCTGATCATGGTTGAGTCCACATCCTTGATTTATCATGTAGTTTGGTCATGGATCTCCCAGGATTTTATGTGTAGATATACTTGATAACTGGACAGGGAGTTTTATATAGAATGCATAGCTATAATGATTAATAGATTTAGCTGCCCTATGTATGGTAAGTTAAATGTGAGATGCCAGTCTAGCCAGGCATCATGGGGTATATTTAAAACTGGTGTAAAGGAAAACTGTCTTAGTCACCCATAGCAACCAGTCAGGGACCACCTTTTTCATTTTTCAGCGATCCTTTGGAAATTGAAAGTTTGAATCTGGTTGCTATGGGCAACTAACCAGTTTTCCTTTTACACCCATTTTGATCTCCCCTTATCTCCGTATTGCTGCCAATAAACAAGCTTGACAGTATGCAGAATAATCTTCTGTGGTCTGAAGATATTTGACAGCACAGTACACGGCTTACTGCTCTGCTGCTCTGTGTACATACACTGCAGTGTACCATAAAGCGTGCCATGGGGAAAAGAAGATGAAAAGATCTCTTACCATCCCTATAGTGCTTGGCAATTCTTTATTACAACCAGTACCTTTTAATATTAGTGGGACTGATATGTAAAAATCTATGTTCCCCTTTTGTTAGGCTTCTTGTTGATTTGGTGTTGCCTTTGTGACTTTTTCATAGCAAGAAAATGAGAACTAATGATTGAGATTGAAAATATCTAGATAGTATACAGAGCCATGTAAAATCTTTTGAGTATTTGTACATTTTTAGGCTTCATGCACACAGTCATGGCAGGTCTGTGCCCGTATTGCAGCCGGCAAACAGCCGACCGTCCGTGTGTCTCTGTATCACAGACCCGGACCCATTCGCTTGAATAGGTCCGCCATCCGGAAGATGCGGTGCAGAACGAAGGCACGGATCAGAAGCCCACATAAGCATTATGGAGTGCATGCACTAGTTTTTTGTGGTGTGGACCCAATTCACGTGAATGGGTCCACATCCGCAGATAGCGGACACGCACTTGGTGCCCGTGCATTGTGGACAGCACTAAGTGCTGTCCACATCTTTTGCGTCCCCTTTGAAGTGATTTCAATCAGTGATTGTGAGCCAAAACCAGGTTCGGGTCAGAAACGCAGAATAGGTGCAGATCTTTCCATTATACTTGATCTCAGTGTAGGCTTCACTACTGGTTTTGGCTCACAATAAATGACCAAATAACTGGTGTGAACTCTGCCTTGATTGCAGTCAGCAGAGCAGTTCTGTCATTTGGCACACTGTTATTGCGCCCGGCAGTTTCCAGTCTTACATTCCTGCCTGTGGCACAGGTATCCACTTACATACCTACAACCTGTTGCCAGTAGTTTGGATTGTTCATACAGAAATAATTATGTCTCGTGCACACGGCTGTGTCTGTATTTCGGTCTGCAAAAATGGATCTGCAATATACGGATACCTTCCATATGCATTATGATTTCTCTTTGCTTTCAATAGAGAGGGACAATTCGTCCACAATATGGACAAGACTAGGACCTCTATAATTTACGGCCGCGCAGATCCGCAAGCAATACAGATGTGTGCGTGGTCCCTGCGATATCACACTGAAGAAAAATATGGTTGTGTCTGAGCCCCTAGTGTGCAGCTGTCGGGTGATAGTGATCTGATAGGGGCAGGGAAGCTGAGCTCTGTGATTTATAGGTTCATATGATTTGGAGCAGGATTTTGGAGTAAAAAAATCAGAGATGGTGATCGGCCTGGGAAACTGTCTGTGTGTCTGCCGGATCTCTTTGGCCGACCACGGCTCCGCTGGCTGCATCATAGGAATTTGATAGTCGGTTTGTATCTCATTGCAGAACTCTTGTACAGAACTTCAGTACACGAGATCACTATAATGTAGTCAGCCCAGGAGATCCGTGTTTCATGGGCTGATCGCGGTTGTATGCATGAACCCTAAATCCTGACAGGATTCCTGGGAGAGACGGTGAGAGTTTGGACTACTCCTCTAACTCTGTGATTGGCGGCTCTCCCTGTATCACATGGCTAAGTAGCTCTGGGTACATCTACATGTTACTGGTTTTCAGTGTTTAGAAACCTGGATCTTTTTTGAAGATCAATTAAGTTATTGTGTTTAAACATTGATTTTGCAATCTGAAATTGTTCACATTAGAAGATAGAACCACTATGAAGAGGGTATGCCGTTTGGATATTTATGGCATAAAGATGGGATATGCAGTAAATGTACAGTAAGTGGAAATCCCGGCCAAGACCTGCTTCCATCTCAAGCCCCAGGCCCTGACGCCACACGTGCAGTGTCCTCTGCCTTCACGGCTATGGACTTCTGAAGACAGTCAAGTGACCACATTCAACTATTTTCAAAAGTCCGATTGCAGTGAATAGAGGACACTGCATGTGCACCTACCGCTTTACCTTGATGTTTGTCATGTCAACCACAGTACACAGTACATTTTATAGCAGGACATAAATAAGATATGTCACCAGAATTCACATACAGACTGCACATATTAGTAAATGTATCTCTTGGACTTGGCGTACTAACTTTTGAAAATCCATGTCAGTGTGGCTGTACAGGACAATGTTCAAAAATGACATGGATTTTCAATTTTTTGTCTATCCGTAAAAACAGCAGTGCAGAGCTTGTTGTTTGCTTACAGTTGAGTTAAATGGGTTCTCCTGGATTTTCATATTGATAGCCTATCCTCAGGATAGGTCTTCAGTATGAGATCGAGGGGGCCTGACTCCCATCACCGCAGCCCCCCCACAACTTAGCATTAACGGCTATGTTTGGCATTTCAGCCCAGCCCCTATTCACATGAATGGGACTAAGCTGCGTCTAGGCCATGTGACCAATGAACATGACGTCGGCCTGTTCATACAGTTGATTGGCAGGGATGCCAGGAATTGCACCTCAGCCCATCCCATATTGCACGTTCTCGTCTACTGCTGAAGACTGGATTAACTATTGTCCTGTGTGACCTCCCTTCTTTTTCTCTTTTAATATGAACGCTGCTATTAAAGAACAGAAAAAATAAAAAAATAAATGTCCCCCTCCCGACCAAAGAATTCAGCTAAGGGTGTACTGATAGTTTTGTCCCTACAGGTGTTTCATGGAATTTATTAACATTTGACCGTGAAAACCAAAAATTGCGTCTTTTTTCCAATAGTTTTTTTTCAAAGGTTAAAAGGAGAAAAAGCATCACATAATTTGTTATGCAATTTTTCCTCATTGCAGAAATACCCCATATATAGTCATAAACTACTGTTTGGGGAAACGGTAGCACTCAGAAGGGAAGCAGTGGCATCTGGATTTTGTAACATGGAGTTTGCTGAAATAGATATGAGGCATAACATCTTAATTTTTTTGTTGACTGATGAGGGGTTGTTGACTGAGGGGTTGTTTTCTTTGCGAGACAAGCTGTACTTTTTAGTAAAACAGCTGGGGCAGCGCTAAAGCACGCCCATCAGAGCCGGTGACTACACCAAACACACTTCCGCAGGGCAAAGGAGAGCATCTGAGTATGAACTGCTCCGATGTCAGATGGTCAATTCAGGGTTGCTGCTGGCTGGCTTGGTCTCATGGGTGCTGGCTGGCTGGCTTGGCCTCATGGGGGCTGGCTGGCTGGCTTGGCCTCATGGGGGCTGCTGCTGGCTGGCTTGGCCTCATGGGGGCTGGCTGGCTGGCTTGGCCTCATGGGGGCTGGCTGGCTGGCTTGGCCTCATGGGGGCTGGCTGGCTGGCTTGGCCTCATGGGGGCTGGCTGGCTGGCTTGGCCTCATGGGGGCTGGCTGGCTGGCTTAGGCCTCATGGGGGCTGGCTGGCTGGCTGGCTAGGCCTCATGGGGGCTGGCTGGCTGGCTGGCTAGGCCTCATGGGGGCTGGCTGGCTGGCTAGGCCTCATGGGGGATGGCTGGCTGGCTGGCTAGGCCTCATGGGGATGGCTGGCTGGCTGGCTAGGCCTCATGGGGGATGGCTGGCTGGCTGGCCTAGGCCTCATGGGGGGCTGGCTGGCTGGCTGGCTAGGCCTCATGGGGGCTGGCTGGCTGGCTGGCTAGGCCTCATGGGGGCTGGCTGGCTTGGCTAGGCCTCATGGGGGCTGGCTGGCTGGCTGGCTAGGCCTCATGGGGGCTGGCTGGCTGGCTGGCTAGGCCTCATGGGGGCTGGCTGCTGGCTGGCTAGGCCTCATGGGGGCTGGCTGGCTAGGCCTCATGGGTGCTGGCTGGCTGGCTAGCCTCATGGGGGCTGGCTGGCTGGCTGGCTAGGCCTCATGGGGGCTGGCTGGCTGGCTGGCTAGGCCTCATGGGGGCTGGCTGGCTGGCTGGCTAGGCCTCATGGGGGCGGCTGCTGGCTGGCTAGGCCTCATGGGGGCTGGCTGGCTAGGCCTCATGGGGGCTGGCTGGCTAGGCCTCATGGGGGCTGGCTGGCTGGCTGGCTAGGCCTCATGGGGGCTGGCTGGCTGGCTGGCTAGGCCTCATGGGGGCTGGCTGGCTGGCTGGCTAGGCCTCATGGGGGCTGGCTGGCTGGCTGGCTAGGCCTCATGGGGGCTGGCTGGCTGGCTGGCTAGGCCTCATGGGGCTGGCTAGGCTGGCTGGCTGGCTGGCTAGGCCTCATGGGGGCTGGCTAGGCCTCATGGGGGCTGGCTAGGCCTCATGGGGGCTGGCTAGGCCTCATGGGGGCTGGCTGGCTGGCTAGGCCTCATGGGGGCTGGCTGGCTGGTAAACCGGTGTCCACGATATACAGCGGTATTAAGAAACTGCGATATCCCCGTTTCCAAATAACTGCGGTAATTGGTGACGTCATAGGAGCTGTCATGTGTGCTGACCGCTCCTAAGGGTACATTCACACGACCGTGGTGTGTTGCGGACCCGCAAACTTCGGATCCGCAACACACCCGCCCGCCACCCCTATAGAAATGCCTATTCTTGTCCGCAAGCTGCAGACAAGAATAGGACATGTTCTATCTTTTGCTGAGCTGCGGACCGAAAGATCGGTGCCGCGCTCCGCAAATGCGGACAGCACACTGTGTCCTATCCGCATCCATTCCGTCTCCATAGAAAATGAATGGGTCTGCACCCGTTCCTGCAAAATTGCGGAATGGATGTGGACCCATATGTGTTCGTGTGAATGTACCCTAAATCTGTGTCAGCCCACCCCTACATCGTGCATATGCGTACCTTACACATTACTTCCTGCAGCGGCCGCCCCCTCGCTCCTAAATTAAAGTCTCCTCCCACTGGCCGAGCACAGGAGCGAAGAGCGCAAAGTCAGTCAGCAATCCGTGTCCAAGCCAAGGTGGGAAAGGAGGAGTGAGAGACCCTAATGGCACAGATGTCAGAAATAAAGGTTGTACTGTCTTCTGCGGCCCTGGCCCTGCCTGCAAGCTGCAGTGCACTGCACATGGTGATGGCATCCATACAGGAGCAACAAGACGACATTAGTCATTACAGTATAGTTCCTGAGTCCAGACAGTATCATGTCTCCTGGTGGTCCCATAAAGTCTATTGACTCTTGTGGCCCACTACCTGCCCATACAGTATATAACGTCTCCTTGTGGCCGGCCCCATACAGTGTAATGTCTCCTTGTGGCCCCAAGTGTTTTTTCTTCTAAATGGGTAAATGGGTATTTATTGCGATAAATTTCTTAATATCGTTATCGTGGGATTATTTTTGATATCCCCCCAAACATTGGTAGCAGCGGCAGTTCGATCGGAGTCCCAGCAGTGTAATGCTGGTGCTCCGATCAGTTACTACGGCAGCCAGGACGCTACTGAAGTCATGTCCACCTTGGTCAGTTAGTCAGCAACATGCTTACATGCACTGTGGCCGCCTGACGCTCCTTCTTGTAACTCGACAACAGGTCTGTGTGGCGCATTGCTTATGCTTATAAGACAGCGCAGGTAAGTATATTGCTGCAGAGTAACGGACTATGGCAGACAGGACTTTGGTAGCATCCTGGCTGCCATGGTAACCGATCGGTGCCCCAGCATTACATGGGGGGGGGCAGGGAGGCCGCCCCTATCGTACGGCGGTCAGCACACAGCTGCTCACTCCTCTTCCTGACCTGAAGCCGCTCCCCCTCCTCACTTCGCCTGTCCTGCACAGTGCACGCAGGGCTCGCCTCTCAGCCTTCGCTCCGCCCCCTGTGTGATTTTAGTTAGCAACTTAGCTGCGGGCCGCACCGCCCACAAGTACATCTTTACTGTGGCTCTCCTGGCTTGAGGGGGCCCCCCTGACAATTGCGACCGCTGCGACCCCCTATAGCTACAC
This sequence comes from Bufo gargarizans, assembly GCF_014858855.1. Taxonomy (NCBI): domain Eukaryota; kingdom Metazoa; phylum Chordata; class Amphibia; order Anura; family Bufonidae; genus Bufo; species Bufo gargarizans. Next base: position 366,183,626 of record NC_058082.1, on the reverse strand, counting down.
CAGTGATGTTACCTATGGGCTCCATTTCTACATCCACTTGCAGAGATAGTTGCGGTTATGAGTGCATGCGTAAACGGCATTGCTGAGAGCACTTTGAGCAATTTTCATTGGTTGAGAGTATCTGACAGCAACTTGCTGGCTCTTGGAACTCGGGCCTCGTGAACACGATTGTATTTTTATTCCGTGTCCATGTTTTATTTTATTTTTTATTTTTTTTTTGTTTTTTGTAGACCGTATACAGAACCATTCATTTCAGTGGGTCTGCAAAAAAAATAACAGAAGGTACTCCGTGTGCATTCTGTTTCTGTATGTTCGTATTTCCGTTCCAGGAAAAAAAAAAAGTCCTCTTATTGTCCGCATTACGGACAAGGATAGGACTGTTTTATTAGGGGCCAGCTGTTCCGTTCTGCAAAATACGGGATGCACACGGATGTCATCCGTATTTTTTGCGGATTCGTTTTTTGCTGACCGTAAAATACATACGGTTGTGTGCATGAGGCCTTAGTGGGGACTTTTTGCTCTCGTTTAACCCTTTCCAGATAAATTCCCTTGCTTCATGTAGTATATTTACCTGGAAATGTTTCCAAACATGCCTCTGTATGTTTCTTCAGAGGCATAAAATCAACTTCTAAAAGAGCTTGTAAGAGAAGAGTCATCTGTGTTGTTGCTTGCGGAAAGAATTAGCACTTGCTTAACCCCTTCCCGCCCAGCACCCTAATAGTACAGCGCAGCGGGACATGACTTGCCATCAAGTGCCGTACTATTACGCCACGCTGATCGGGGGCGGGTGCAGGTGCTTAGCCCGCCCAATCAGCGGTGGGGTCCGGCAGTCACTGATAGCCGGAACCCTGCTGTATGCTCCAGCATTGGTGAAAACACTGATGCTGGTGCATTAACCCTTGATGCCTTCCTTAGGCATCGGGGCTGCCTTTCATGTAACCCTGTGAGATCCAGCCCCCTGACTCTCACAAGAAGCAGGCTGTAAGTGTATTACTCTGGTGCAGAAGTATTGTAATGCATTGTAAAGGGGAGCAGACTCCCAAAAGTTGAAGTCCCAGAGTGGGACAAAAAAATAAAGTGGTAAAAAAAATAAGCTGAGAAAAAAATTTGTTTTACAAAAAAAGCGTCCTTTTCCCAAAATAAATAAAACGTTTTAAAAAATAGGGAAAAATACATATTGGGCATCGCCGCATCTGTATCAACTGGCTCTATAAAAATATTACATGACTTAATCCCTCAGATGAACACCGTCAAAAAAATAAAAATAAAAACTGTGCTAAAAAAAAGTTAGTTTTTGTCACAAGTTAGTGGAATATGAGACTTTGTAAGAAGAAAAAAAATATATATCATTTTCCGCTAACTTGTGCAAAAAAAAAAAAAAAACTTCTATGAACTCGCCATGCCCCTCACAGAATTGTTGTTTTTTTTTTTTTTTTGGCACAAGTTAGCGGAAAAATGATTTATTTTTTATTTATTTTTTTTTCTTACAAAGTCTCATATTCCACTAACTTGTGACAAAAAATAAAATTTTACATGAACTCTCCATGCCCCTCACGGAATACCTTGGGGTGTCTTCTTTCCAAAATGGGGTCACATGTGGGGTATTTATACTGCCCTGGCATTTTAGGGGCCCTAAAGCGTGAGAAGAAGTCTGGAATCCAAATGTCTAAAAATGCCCTTCTAAAAGGTACTCATTAGAATTTGGGCCCCTTTGTGCACCTAGGCTACAAAAAAGTGTCACACATGTGGTATCGCCGTACTCAGGAGAAGTAGTGCAATGTGGTTTGGGGTGTATTTTTACATATACCCATGCTGGGTGAGAGAAATATCTCTGTAAATGACAACTTTTTACATATTTTTTTATTTATTTATACAAAGTTGTCATTTGACAGAGATATTTCTCTCACCCAGCATGGGTATATGTAAAAATACACCCCAAACCACATTGCCCTACTTCTCCTGAGTACGGCGATACCACATGAGTGACACTTTTTTGCAGCCAAGATACGCAAAGGGGCCCAAATGCGAATGAGTACCTTTAGGATTTCACAGGGCATTTTTACGCATTTGGATTCCGTGAGGGGTATGGTGAGTTCATGTAAGATTTTTTTTTTGTCACAAGTTAGTGGAATAAGAGACTTTTGTAAGAAAAAAATAAAAAATAAACATTTTCCGCTAACTTGTGCCAAAAAAAAAATCTTCTATGAACTCGCCAGGCCCCTCAAAAGTGATCTTTATAGCGCCGCAGCGATTTTACAGTGTTTTTGCAGTGATCATAAAAAATATATTTCTGTTGCCTGCGGTGGGGCGGACTGAATGCAAGTGTGCGCACAAGATCAGGCCTGATCAGGTGAACACTGCGTTTTTTGTAGAGCCTATAGAACATGTCCTATTCTTGTCCGCAATTGCGGACAAGAAAAGGCATTTTCTATATAGTTCTGGCAATGTGCGGAGCTGCAAAATGCAGTAAGCACATTGCCGGTGTCTGTGTTTTGCGGATCCGCAAAACACCTACAGACGTCTGAATGGAGCTTTACAGGGGGGTGATCAATGACACTCCCTGATCACCCCCCTATGTGGGGTAATAAGGGGTTAATAAGTGATGGGGGGGGGGGTGTAGTGTGTGTGTGTGTGTGTGTGGTGCTACTTACAGAGCTGCCTGTGTCCTCTGGTGGTCGATCCAAGCAAAAGGGACCACCAGAGGACCAGGTAGCAGGTATATTAGACGCTGTTAACAAAACAGCGTCTAATATACCTTTCTGATGCGATTATTTTACCATCTAGCGAGAGGCAGGCTGTAGTATAACTTCCGAGCAGCGAGTCGCTGTGAACATGCGCGCGCGTTCACGCAAAATCTCGCCTCTCACTAGATGACGCGCCGGCACGTCAACGAGGAACAACCCGACCGCCCGCAGGACGCATCCCTGCGTTAGGCGGTCGGGAGAAGGTTAAAATTATTCCAGTAAAATCTGCCTTCCAAAAACCATATGGCGTTCCTTTCCTTCTGCGCCCTGCCGTGTGCCTGTACAGCAATTTACGATTACATATGGGGTATTTCTGTAAACTACATAATCAGGGCAATAAATATAGAGTGTTGTTTTGGCTGTTAACCCTCGCTTTGTTAGCGGGAAAAAAAAGTGCCAAAAAAGTGAAATTCTGAAATTTATCTCCATTTTCCATTAATGCCATAAAAATCTGTTTTGAATACCTTGAGGGTGTAGTTTCTAAAATTGGTGTCATTTTGGGGTGGTTTCTATTATGTAAGCCCCACAAAGTGACTTTAGACCTGAACTGGTCCTTTAAAAATGGGTTTTTAGAAATTCTGGAATGTCCCCAAAAAATAAAATGGCATTCACAAAATGATCCAAACATTAAGTAGACATATGGGGAATGTAAAGTAATAGCTATTTTTTTTGGGTTATTATGATCTATTACAAAACTAGAGAAATTTGGAAATTTTTCAAAATGTTTGGTAAACTTGGTATTTTTTCATAAATGAAATGTTTTGACTCCATTTTACCACTGTCATGAAGTACAATATGTTACGAAAAAACAATCTCTTAGAATGGCCTGGATAAGTAAAAGCATTTTAAAGTTATCAACATATAAAGTGACACATGTTGGATTTGCAAAAAATGGTCTGGGCAGGAAGGTTAAAACTGGCCCGTGGTAAAAAGGGTTAATGCCATCAAATCTCTACTGGCATTGGACACCTGTACAGCTTTATGCTCTGAAAAAAGGCACTTGGGTATTTCTACACATGAGTTTTTCTTTGGTCTGGAGCGCTGAATCTGCTCAAACGGTTCAGTCCCTGAGCAGGCCTCACTGGCTGATCTGATACAGCACTCTGGAGCACTGCGGGAGCCCTGCAGTGACTGTAGTTGGACTCCCACTGTAACGGCAGGCAGTGGAGTTAACTCTGATGCCAGCCGCTTAACTCCCTAGGTGCTGTGGTCAATAATGACCGTGACATCTAGGCAGTTAGACGGACAAGGCTCCCTGTCACCATGGCTCCCCACAACCGCAATTGCGGGGTGCCAGTCTGTTATGGCAGCCGGGGGCTGCAGGTCCATTAGACTGTGGCGCAAACACAGCCTAGTAGACAACCTATCACTGGCTATAGTGCCTTGGTATACAAGGCATTATAAAAGCCATGTCTCCTAGTTGGACTAAAAAAGCATAAACTTGATTAGATACATTTATTATTATAACTTTTTTGTAAAAGTGGTAAAAATCAAACCTATATTATCACACATTGCTTGCAGCAACCCATGTAACGAATCAAGTGACGATAATTTCCTCCTGGATTATTTATTTATTTTAATTTATTTCACCAAGTTTCTTGGTAAACATCTGGTAACAGGAGAACTAGACATTTCTCTTAGGCCTCTTTCACACTACAGTATGTTGAATTCAGTGTTTTGCGTTCCGTTTTTCACGGATCCGTTGTTCCGTTTTTTGCTTCCGCTGTGGTTCAGTTTCCGTTCCGTTGTTCCGTTCCGTTTTTCCGTATTGCAAATACAGTATACAGTAATTTCATATAAAAAATTGGGCTGGGCTTAACATTTTCAATAGATGGTTCCGCAAAAAACGGAACGGAAACGGAAGACATACGGATGCATTTCCGTATGTGTTCCGTTTTTTTTGCGGACCCATTGACTTGAATGGAGCCACGGACTGTGATTTGCGGCCAAATATAGGACATGTTCTATCTTTTCAACGGAACGAAAAAACTGAAATACGGAAACGGAATGCATACGGAACACATTCCGTTTTTTTGCGGAACCATTGAAATGAATGGTTCCGTATACGGACCTTATACGGAACGCAAAAAACGGACCGTATACGGAACGCAAAAAACTGTAGTGTGAAAGAGGCCTTAGGCCTCATGCACACGGCCGTTGTTGTGGTCCGCATCCAAGTCGCTGTTTTGGCGCCTCTGATTCGGACCCATTCATTTCAATGTGGCCGCAAAAGATGTGCACAGAACTGTGTGCTGTCCGCATCCGTTGCTCCGTTCCGTAGCCCCGCAAAAAAAAATAACCTGTCCTATTCTTGTCTGTTTTGTGGACAAGAATAGGCATTTCTACAATGGGCCGCCCGTATTGTTTCGCAAATTGTGGAAGGCACATGGGCGTCTTCCGTTTTTTGCAGAGCCGGAATTTGCGGACTGCAAAAAAACGGAACGGTCGTGTGCATGCATGAGGCCTTTCTGATGGAACATATATATTGCAGAGTTTCTTGTGGTCGCTTGTACTATTGATTTATGCAAAGCTGTGTGAAAAGTGAGTGACCTTTTTTAAACTGTAGCATGAGGGTGTTTGTGGTGGCACAACCATTTATGGGATCGGTCTGGGACTTAAATATTGATGACCTATTGCCAAAATAGGGCATCAATATGTTATTGGTGGAGAATATCCGATATATACCCCAACCAGGGGATAATTACTTATACAAGTAATTGGCATAAGCCTATGGCATGCCACCGTAACATGTAAACCTACACAGAAAATGCCAGACCGCTTATATTGAATCTATACTTTGTTAATATTTGTTGTTTTAAAAATAAAAATAAACATGATTAAAAAGATTTTGGTGCAGGAAATAAAAAGCGACATCACTGGAGGAAACATACAGTGGATGTGAGTCCATATGATAGTCCATCAATGTATTACATAGACCAATAAAGTGCTAATGCAGACAATGCCATCAATATCAAAGGACATTGGACATTACTTAACAGTCGTTTCGGCGTACCTTCGTCTGGTGGTAGCGTCATCACTGGAGGACAAGGGTTATATACAACTGTCGGCCAATCATTACATGTATCTTACTGATTACCTTCTCCGTCATCTCCACTACGCCGGAAGTGACCTATAATGTTATGGCCCGGCGCCTAGGGAGACATGTGATCTCGATTGAGTCAAGTGTTTCTGCTGCGATCATGTGATGAGGATGTTGACACGCAAACCGCGTACACTAATGTCGCGGCCTCGTGTCCCCACCCCCCACAAGACAATGCGCATGTCAAAGCAACGTCATAGAACAATCACTGTCTGCACAATATATATGCAGGAGAAGGAAACGCAGAAGACAGGCAAGAATACAGAAGAAATGAAGAGTAACGTCCGATGTCCTTTGATATTGATGAATTGTCTGCATTAGCACTTTATTGGTCTATGTAATACATTGATGGACTATCATATGGACTCACATCCACTATGTTTCCTCCAGTGATGTCGCTTTTTATTTCCTGCACCAAAAGCTTTTTAATCATGTTTGTTAATATTTGTTGTTTTAAAAAAAATAAAAATAAAGTATAGATTCAATATAAGCGGTCTGGCATTTTCTGTGTAGGTTTACAGTGTTATTGGTGGAGTTCTGACCTCTGGTTGGGGTCACTGTATTCCGTTTAGTGCTGCACCTCTGCCTGTGACATCACATGCATTGGCCAAATGATCTAGGTCCTGGTAGCATTTATGCTGCTTTTTATATGAAAATACTGCTTTAAATGACTGACTATACTGGATCTCAATGTAGTCTCTTATTTGTTGGGCTTTTGTTCCTTTTTCACTGATAACAGGCTCCCTGGATGCACCAAGCTGATTATTACTGTAATTGATGTGAAATGTCCACGAAAGCTATGAAATATAATGCAGATTGAGTCTCGGCATACTGTTCTTTTCTTTCAAGGAAATTAGAACAATTTACGTTCATCTGTAACGCTGCAGGGTAAAGATGAGGCCTGTCACAGTAGGAATTACAAATACTTTAATTACATTTGTATTCTGCTCTAGGTATTGTGAGAAGATTGTTCTGTTTCCTCAAGATTCCACTCGCATGTGTACTAGGCTCCAGGAAGTGTATATCTCTTCCAGGGAAAGCTGGATGAGATGTAAGAAATCCAGGAAAGCTGAGTATCCCTAGCAAAAGGTAGTTTGCTAAGACTTTGCCAAGTCCTGTTTTCAGGATGTAGTCATGTGCATAAGATTGTAAGAATTTTTTGTAGGCAGTGTAATGAAATTCCCGAAACCAGACATGTTGACCTGAAGTGGTTGCTTGGGAGAGGCCCATCAAACATCCAAGCCGGTTTTGCGTTTATCAGTCACATTTCGGGTCAGCCTCATGTCCTGTGGAATCCTTATAATTCTCATTGAAATGCGGAAGCAATGTACATGGGGTATAAATTTAAATCTCATCTCTTGGTAATGCTTTCCATTCGGCACAAAAATGTACTATATATCTGTGAGAACCTGTTATGATGAGATAACAGCACCACGCATGCAATTTCATTCCATAAAAGCTGTTTTGTCAGGAGCGATAGCTGCACAGTTGCTAATGCTTTTATATGAGCCGCAGATAGACACTTCTCAATAGCTTCCACGATGGATTAGAGCAGCGTGATTAACAGGGGACATGGCAAGAAATTGCCTGTGTTAATACATGTGAATCTTCACTGCCGAGGAGCTCTGGGAAACATTGATCATCGGGCTCTGTGAATATCTTCCACTCTCTCTGCTATTTTCATATAATGCCTTTCTCTAAAATAGTACGTGGAGTGTTTTCAAACAGTAAGAAACCCTTACCTTCTACTGTACATGAGCATAAATCTAGGTAGCTACTGAATGTAGAAGCTAGCTATAGAACTGGCCACCTCAATAGCCCTTTAGCTACCTATTCAGCCAGCTGCCCATCTTAGGGCTCATGTATATTTCCGCATTTTTTGAAGGTCATATGTGGACCAGTTTACTTCAATTGGGCTGCAAACCAGATGGCACATCGGGGCGCTGTCCGTTATGCCATCCCGCAAAAAAATAGAACTTGTCCTATTCTTGTCCATTTTACAGACAAGCATAGGACAGTTCTATGGAGGGCAGGACGTTCTGCAAAATGCAGAACCCACACGGCCGGTATCTGTGTTTTGCGGACCGCGTGAGCCCTCATATATATATATTTAGTTCTAGACCTGTTCCAAATGAATTAACTATTGCAAAACAAATTCTTTGTCGGTGTGAGGCAGCTCCAAACAAGTCAGTTTCTGAGAACTGCAGAAAAGCAGAGCCCATGTCTGTTTGGACTTGCGCAGGAATACATCAGCAGGAGGACAAGCACCAAGGACTGATGTGACCATGTTTGTCAGTGCTGCTGGATCTGGGAGGAGGGCAGAAGCTGCAGCGTCTCCAGTTGAAAGCATGGGAGCTTTGATGGATATTGATCCCATCTTGGCCTCCTCCTCTGGTTCTGCTCCGTACAGCAGGAGGTGACAAAAAGCTTTTATGTGATCAGGTTACTGGATCATTACAGCCAACCACCTCCTCTACCACTACCTCAGCGGCAGGAAACTCCAGATAAAGCCAGGGCTTAATTCCTGTAAATGCTCTATAAACTGCAGAAGTGATATATTGGTGCCCGGTATAGACATCCCCAACCTAGTCTAGTATTCGCACAGTACACACTACAGGTGACATACTTATTTTACTGTAAATAGTGTATGCAAGCTGATGTTGTTGCATTGTAGCTGTAGTTTCATCCCACTGTGGCTAAAGGGATCTTGTAAAATCCCAGTCACACATTGCAACCTATTTTCACATTCAGACCATGGCATACCTCTTTTCCTTGTGTTTATCGCCAAGTGTGAACTTCACCTTTCTTTTACTTTAGATTATCGTCTTGGAAAGTAGACTTTTCCTTTTACCCTGCAGCAGACAATTAGGCAGCATCTCTGGAAGGATGAATTCACAGGCGGCATATTTGTTCAGGCTTGCCGCAGAAACGACCTCATTAATGGAACGGATTTTAAGTTACAGAAATTTCTGCAATAATATGCCTCATGGAACTGATCTGAAACTGAATACCTGTTCATGGTCTGACTGATTAGGTGGTTTAGTGAACAGATATTATAGCCAGATTATGTGGCTGGTCATAGATTTTCATGCAATTTACATAGTCTTAAGCACCTTCCCAAATGCTCCCCTTATATCTGGCAGGCTGCAGAGGACCACCATGCAATATTGCTGGATATTTACGGTCTTTTTTCCCCACTCGATTGTGGAGTTCCTGTGGAGTTTGAAGTGACGTGTATTACTGTAGCTAACAGCTACTGGTCAGGGTGCTGACACTGGGCACCTGAAACAGTGGCTCGTAATAACCCTTCTGAATGATGGTGTAAATTGTTGGGCTAATGGCATGGCCCTAGTCCTGGCAGACTATTAATTTGTATGCTGTGTTTGTTTCTGTACGCTGCCATTGGCAAGATCTAGCTGTCACACTGGCAGTCCAATCCTGTACTGTGACATGGAACAGAAATAATCTGTCTCCGGTCACAGAAAACCCCTGCTAACGGAGCTGATATTGAGCACTGTTTTCCCAACCACTGGGTCAACAGACAGATTTTACCTTGCGTTATACCTAAGGGTGTTTAACTGGCAGTCCTCTGGTATTTATCCTTTAACCCCTGTATAGGGATCTGAACTTCACTGCAGAGAACCACCAGACCACTACCTCCTGTAGTAGTCCCAGTATGGTGCTCACCCACGGAGGCAAAAACACTGGTGCAGGGCACCAAGAAATCAGGCATACTCGCAATCGGTGAGGTCCGGTATGGCGGAGTTTATGGAAATATGTGAAACAAGCCTGAGGGCAGGCAGCACAGGGTCTAAAACAGTAAACGGGTCACAGTCGGGGATCAGACAGAGGTTGGTACACTGGCAAACAGAACAGCATACCTTTGCAAAAACTTAGTACACTAAAGAACATCATTGCTCAAGCACCCTGTCACTAGGGAAGGGGCTTGAAGTATCCTGATGGCCCTTTTAAGAGTTGGAGGGGGGAAGCATTCGTCTTGCAGGCCCAGCAGCTGGACTTCACTGGGGAAGAGCAGTGGGAGGCGTGTCTGGCCCGCTAGGTAAGTTTATCAGAGCAGCATCAGCAGCTCACGGCCGCTGCTGCTATAACAACCATATACACGCCAAACAAAACCTGGGCTGTTACAATGTAATTATCTTGTGTACCTAGGGGAAAAGTCATTCAAGGTACAACGCCTATAGATAAACCACATGGTATCTTAATGTGATAAAATATCAAACTGTTTCATTATATATAAAAAATAAGGTTAAAAAGCAGCAGATTACATGACAAAAGGATCTGGTCTTAAATAGATGAATCATTAGACATTAAAGAGGACCTGTCACCGCTCCTGACCTGCCTGTTTTAATAGCTTCATTGCATTCCCCATGTAATAACAATTGTGGAGCCTCTATTCTTATGTCTCTATGATGTGCCATTCCTGTATTATTTCTACTAGAAGTTATGAATGAATTGCTAGCAGCAGTCTGCACAGTCTGAAAATGGCAGCACTGATTGGACAGAGTGAGTCTGTGCAGGAACACACCGCCAACTGGTAACACCCCTCTGTACTCTCACTACAGACTGCTAGCATTTCATTCATAACTTCTAGTAGAAATAATACAGGAATGGCACATCATAGAGACATAAGAATAGAGGCTCCACAATTGTTATTACATGGGGAATGCAATGAAGCTATTAAAACAGGCATGTCAGGAGCGGTGGCGGGTCCTCTTTTTAAAGGGAGTCTTTCACCTAATCTGAGCGTTTATAACCTGACCTGAGCAGTCTAAGACTCATTGACCCTCATTATACTCGTACCTTTCTCTTCTGTGTCCCTCGTCCAGATAATGAAAATAACACTTTTTAAACTTATGCAAATGATCTTCTGAAGGTGCCCAGGGGCGGCGTTACTGGGCGATGTGCCCAGAAAAACACACCTCCAGCCGGCGGCCGTCACGAGCGACACCAGGGGACTGCGGGCTGGGAACTGGCCCGCACCTGCGCACTGCTCTGCCCATTATGGGCAGAGGAACATCCGTTCATATTGCGCATGCGCCGGCCAACTAAAGACAGCCGGCCGGCGCATACGCAATATGAAAGGATGTTCCTCTGCCCATAATGGGCAGAGCAATGCGCAGGTGCGGGCCAGTTCCCAGCCCGCCGTCCTCTGGTGTCGCTCGTGACGTCTGCCGGCTGGAGGTGTGTTTTTCTGGGCACATCGCCCAGTAACGCCGCAGGCCATATGAATCCCTGGAAAAGAAAGGACATGTCGTGGTTGTCACCTGCCAGCTTTTTGGCATGAAAACTGCATCAAATTCTTCCTGTAAAAGGCTCTGCATGAATGGGTCCTAATGGTACCCGCCACATATGGTTCAAACACTGCGGGTTTTCCTCCACTGAATTGTGTGCAGAGAATCCACATGGATTTACACTAGTAGTAAAATGGATCTCATCCACACACTGCATATAAAAGCTGCAGCAGAAATTGACCTGCATCTGCAGCATGTTTCACCATTGCAGTACATAGGGTGAATCCGTGGCAAATGTGCTGCAGAATTCCGTAGTAGATAAAAATATAAAGCAGGAAATGCTTAACATACTGTGATAATTTATATAACAGTAGAACATATTGTAATTGGCTGTGGCTCACTGCTGCAGGTTTACATTGTGGTGTGAGCGTTTTAATGGCAATTACAAAATAGTAGGGTGACATGCAGGAGCACGCTGGTTACATCACAGGGCCAATCTTTCCATAGGTTCTTCCATCTTTTGGGGATAGCACAGTCATCAAGGTCTGTTCACTTATGAAAACATGCAGTGATATTGTCAAAACCTGCAATCTGTGAACCCTGCAGGCTAGGAGGATGGTGGTAATCTCAGAATACAGCTGGAGATCAGCACGTTTGAAGCCGCGTTTACTTTACATTCTTGCAGACTGGATTCCTAGGATAGCTTACATTGGAAGAATTGAAAGCGGAAGGGAGGACCTCCAGCAAGAATTCTACACTTGGGTGAACATGTTATAGTGGGGAGGTTCTCCTGCCATGGACATATCTGGATATAGGTGTGCCAGATTAACCTTTGAACAAGCTGCAAGTAACTTGATAGCTTTATCTGACGGATAGTGGGGGAAGTGATCATGTTCTACATGTGTTGGGTAAGGGTTTATAGTAACAGGTCACTGTCGCTGACCTGCATTCTTTCATATGCAGTGCTAACAGTTTACATCTGCAGCATGGCAGCATGCCATGACCCTCTCATGGGTGAGCGGACTGCCACGGCGCTCGCCCGTCTTTTCTGTTGGAACAATTTCAGTGATGCTGGAAGCTGTGCCAGAAAATGCAGTACTTTGTGGATAAGGCCAGCTTTTGTACGCCAGTCTTTATATGCGCCTGCCGCGGGAAACTGGCATAAATTATGGCATATGTACAGGCGCCAATGGCCCCAACCACAGCATGCCCCACAAGGACGGTGTAGTAACGCCATTTGCGGCTACATTTAGATGTATTGGCGTTTAAAAAGATGCACACCAGTCACATGAGTATTCTGGTGCACAGAGAATAAGTGTTCACAATATTCTTTCTTCATTGGGTCCCTATACAAGGGTGCAGTTTGGCCGATTGCTATCCCTTATAACTTCCCCTATACACATGCATACTCGCCTTAGGCTACTTTCACACTTGTGTTTGGTGCGGATCCGTGACGGATCCGCACCGATAATACAACCGCATGCATCCGTTCAGAACGGATCCATTTGTATTATCTTTAACATTGCCAAAACTGATCCGTCTTGAACACCATTGAAAGTCAATGGGGGGGGGGGGTATCCGTTTTCTATTGCGTTTGTGAAAACTGATCCGTCCCTGTTGACTTACATTGTGTGTCAGGACGGATCAGTTTTCCTCTGCATCGTCAGGCAGACACCAAAACGCTGCTTGCAGAATGGAGGCAAACTGATTCATTCCGAGCGGATCCTTATCCATTCAAGATGCATTAGGACAAAACTGATCCGTTTTGTACCGCTTGGGAGAGCCATGAAATGGGTCTCGCAAACGGAAACCAAAACGCCAGTGTGAAAGTGGCCTTAGCCAATCATACAAGTGTTTTCAATGGGAAGAAGGGAATAACACCTCTGAAGCCTTGACTAGGGTTACACAGTAGCACTGGTCACTCGAAAGTTGTCTCGACAAAGATCTCAGAGTAGCGGTCATCACATAGAAGTGGATGGGATTAGTGATGAGCGAAGCCCAGCGCCCCGATCAGCTGTTTTCACTACATGCAGAGCCAATTCCCCAAATATCAAAAATCGATGACTGTGATTGCCCACTGGATTTCAGGTGTACAGCACGTGACTGCTGCCGCCATTCATTGTCCACAGCAGTGGATTACTGAGGACCAGAGGTCGCAATAACGCCTGTACAAACCATTTTACTCCCTGGAAAAAGTCTAAGGCGTACCAATACGCCTTAGGCCTTATGCACACTACAGTGTTTTTTCACTGTCAGTGATTTGGCTTCAGTGGTCAGTTTCCTTGTGTTTTTTTTTTTTTGTCCCGACAGGGGAAAAAAAAGGAAGGTTAATGAAAAGTGTAATTTTATTGCACCAAGATCTTGTAGAAAAAAAACGGATGACATACCAGTTGTGCATCCGTTTTTTGTTTATTTTTGACAGACCCATTGACTTGAACGGGTCAGTCCTCCGTTTTCCACTGATAAGAATAGGACAGGTTATATTTTTTTGACAGACTGGAATCACGGACGCGGAGAAAAAAACGGAGGACTATCAGTTTTTTTTTTTCGTTTTTTTTTTTTCACAGCTCCATAGAAACGAATGGGACCTCCGCTAAACTGTGAAAAATGACGGAACGGACGTGAATGCACACAACGGTCGTGTGCATGAGGCCTTAGACTTTTCTCTGCTTTTCATCAGCGTATGGCACGCTGTGGACGGCACAGTCAGCGCAGCGATATTGCCTGTGCCTGCAGTAACCAATGGCAAAGCTCCGAACAGCAAGGAGCTTTGCTATTGGTTAGTTTGGGTGAGCGCAGGAGCGATACAAGCCCTGCATCAGGGGAAGCCGGCGGGTGATGGAAGGAGGAGGGGCCGGCGGGTGCTGGAAGGAGGAAGGGCCAACTCCTGGGGGATGTTTGATTATGGAGTGCCGGGAGTGCTGCACAAGGACCCTGGCGGCGGTGGAGCTAAAGACTAGGCCCGGACCTAAAGATGGACACAGAACAAGGTGACGGCAGCATGTAAAGTAACTATGTGTGTGATGTATGTAGTGCAGTGTGCGATCATCACACGCTGCCCCACACACATCACACGCTGCCCTACACACATCACACTCATATATGGGTGCAGTATGTAGTGAATGCAGACAGGCTATTATAGCCAAGTGGTAAAGTACAGGGAAGATCCGCCATATTGGAATGGACTTTATAACTTCGCTATAATAGCGAGATGTTATTTAGACCAGTAATGGTTCCCTGCATAAATTCCCACCTCTTGGGCCTCATTCACATCACCACTATTTGTTTCTGTTGTTCTGCTCATCTAATGGAGCAGAACAGCGAAAATAAAGGAAGTGCTGGATCGGCACATAAGGCTTGGTTTATGTCAGTGATGGCAAACCTTTTAGAGACCGAGTGCCCAAACTGCAACCCTACCACCCACTTATTTATCGCAAAGTGCCAAGACTGCAATGGCAATGAATACCAATATAGTATATCTTCAATGTAATTTATCATTTAGCTATAATATCCTATCTACCCTCAATGTGCTGCCTGTGCTGTTCATAGTGCGCCCTGCGCTGATGAATGGCAGGAGAAGTCTAAGGCATATTGGTGCACCATAGACGTTTTCCAGAGTGCGAGTGCCCACAGAGAGGGCTCTGAGTGCTGCCTCTGGCACCCGTGCCATAGGTTCGCCACCACTGGTTTATGTCATACAATCAACATACACAACAGATGCCATACTGTGACTGTTCATCACCATGGTGTTCCATAGTAAAACAAATTCTATGGTGACAGATGCCACAGTATGTGTATATATGTTGTTGTTTTTTTGTGTACAATTAAAGTGTCACCTCCCCTAACCCAAAAAACGATTTTAAAGCAGCCATGAAGCACAGCTTGCCTTGATTAGGCTGTGCTCTTTTATCTTGTAATCCGTCCAGCAGTTTCTGCAAAAAACGACTTTTATTGATATGCAAATGAGTCCTGAATGTGCCCAGAGGGGCGTTTTGTTCCTCTTAGAGAGCCCAGTACCGCCCCTCTTACAGTGCCCAGCCCGTCTTCCTTGCACTGTCTAACCGCCCCCAGCCTGCCACAGCCTCTCCTACCTAATCCAGGTAAGCTGTGCTTCATGGCTGCTTTAAAATCGGATTTTGGGTTAGGGGAGGTGACAGAATCCCTTTAATATATGGTAAAAATGTCATGTGAACCCGGCCTAACTGACGGAAGAAGCTGAACAAACCCTGCTTACTATGATGGAGTCCGTTCAGTTTCCTTTCACAAGTCTGTCTTTTTACTTGACCAAAAAAGTGCTGCATATAAGGCTTTTGTCTTTAGACAGAATCTGCAACAGAGGCTCCAAACGCAGCCTCCAACGCAGATGTAAGCAAGTGTAGGCAGATATATCATGCATTAGAATTACTGCTAATTTCGTGCACCTCCTCTGGAAAAAATACTCCTCAAAAATGGTCAAAGGAGTATTTTTACTCTTCTGGAAAAAATCTAGTGCGACCTCTGATGAGGACAATGATTAGCTGCAGCATGTGTTGTGTACCAGAACATAATCACTGCAGTTTAGAATCGAGCAGTGGCAGGAGAACTGGACCAGTGCCACCAAGAATGGCGCTGGAGAAAGAGCGGAGTATAACAATTTTATTTTTATTTTTTTAAATCAATTGTTGGGCTTGTCTGAGGCTTTTACTTACCTCAGATAACTATTATTCTAAACTGCAAAATGGCACATTAAGGGCTCATGCACACGGCTGTAGTTTTGGTCCGCATCTGATCTACATTTTCTCAATGGGGCCGCAAAAGATGTGGACGGCACATGCTGTCCGCATCCGTAAATCCATTCAGTGTCCCTGCAAAAAAAAAAGTAGAACATGTCCTATTCTTGTCCGTTTTGCGGACACAATGGACTGCAGTGGACCTCATTCTGGGCATGCTCTGTGCCCTGTACAGAGGTGATTGTACAAGGAAAGAATAGCTAAGATTTCACAGTCCTCTATTGTGAATGGTGGATCCTGTTATCTGTCATTCTAATCCTGCCTGTAATTATATCACTTCTGTTTAGATGCAGGTAACTGCAGTAAAGTGCTCTGTATAGAGCAAGAAGTGGCACCTATTGGGCTCAATGCGAAAAACTGCAAAACCGTTTTTGTTTAACTGTAGATAGTGACATGGAAAATGAAAAATAACATCACCAAAAATTCTTTAAAAAAAGTTAAGGCCTTTTCACATGACACATTTCCTATAAGAGCTTGTGTACCCCCAGCCTGTTGTGCTGGGTCAGACGTTTTATAATCTAAACTTCACGGACTTGGAAGGAATTTCTAGTTGTGAATGACACAAGCATTTTATACAGTTGGGGATATTTCACAAACTCAGCGGAAGATTGTTTTTCATAACTATTTTACATCTGGATTTAGCTGGATTTCTGTAGCTTTTTGGATGCATTGTTTTTGACTTGTACATTATATAGATTTTAATACTGCAACTTTACTGGGAAATGTTTTAGTAGACAGTAAAATACAAATGCGGCAGGAAGTGGGCTGCAGGGGTTAAAAAGGTAGAAATGCATGTCATGTATCAAAAGGCTGAGCAGCCTAGCCAGATGTCTGCCTCTAGCTATAAATGTGGAAAATCACTCCTGTGCAAGCTCAGCTTTGCACAAAAAAGTTTTGGCAAGAGTCTTTAAATATGAAATAGTTTCATTGACCTTTTTAAATGTATTTTGCAGCATTGTGTAGGTAGAGAAGTTGACAAGTTTATTAAATGTGAGTAGACTAATACTAATTAGTGATATTTCTTTTGTATATAATGAACAGCTTCTTTAATATGTAATGAGTTTTGTCAAATGTAACACCTAAAAGGCTTCGTTCACATCCCCGTTCAGGACTGATTCGGCACATAACTGAGCCGAACGGAGCCTAAGGACCCCATAGACTGTAATGGGGTCCGTTATGTTTCCGCTCAGAAGATGATTTTGGAGCGGAGACAAAAGTTGTGCATGTAGGACTTTTGTCTCCGCTCCAAAATCATCTTCTGAGCGGAAACATAATGGACCCCATTATAGTCTATGGGGTCCTTAAGCTCCGTTCGGCTCAGTTATGTGCCGAGACCGTCCTTTCCGTTCTCCTGCTCATAAACGGAGCAGGAGAATGGAAGGGCAGAACGGTGTTGTGAACGAATCCTTACAGATGGTTTTGGCCGGACAATGGTGCAATAAATATGTGTATCACAAGAGCATGACATATAGTAAAGGCAAGAATCGTACCAGGGCTGTGGAGTCGGTAGATAAATGCTCCGACTCCTCAGTTTTTGGTACTTCCGACTCCTCTGTATTTTATACATTCCTTGAAGGAAAGAAAGGCAACATACATGTCATTACCACAGAACTACTGGCTAGGAAGCTAACAGTCTACTGTATTGATTAAGCAAAAGACAAACACAATGAAAACAACAATTTTTTTTATTTTTTTATCAAGTGTCTGGATAGTAGCAGCAGACATAAACAACAGGAACTTTACCAGTTCAAAAATGGTGCTGCTGCCTTCTCCTTTGTGTGCTTGTCGGCATTTATCTTTACACATGATTCTACTAGGGAAATCATGTTTTAATTTTAAGCTAACAATTGAGTTTACAAGGTTTTTATAGGCCTAGCTGAATAACAGTTTTTCAAATGGTTTGCAGCTTCAGTCTTGAACTATTGACCATCCATTCCCTTCACTTATAAAAGTGTCTAGTCCTGCAAAAAACATATTTACTTAATCCGTTATCAGTGAGAGGCTAGGTTAACCATGGGCGTTGCGTTCCCTGGAACAGCGGAACACAACAGAATGGAAAGTATAAGTATTGCCGCTCCTTAACTGTGCGTTGCGTGCCATATAGTGAAGCATATGAAAAGCATGCTGTTTTGCAGTAACGTGACACACTGCATGCATTGGCCTTTTATTCTTACAGTAGAGAAGTAATTAATTATAACTTTTTGTGAATTAGGACAGTCTGATTCGGAGTCGGTTCATTTTTGCCAACTCAGACTCCAGGTACCCAAAATTGCCTCCGACTCCACAGCCCTATAAGTCATACAATATGGTAGTGAGAGAACCACACTGTCCTTAGCCTTAGGTCTCATACACACGACCGTTGTGACGTTTTCGTTTTTTTTTTTTTCGCGGACCCATTTGACTTTCAATGGGTCCGTGGAAAAATCGGAAAATGCACCGTTTTGCAGCCGCATCCATGATCCGTGTTTCCTGTCCGTCCAAAAAATAGTACCTGTCCTGTTTTTTTTTTTTTTTTCACGGAGAACGGTTCACGGACCCATTCACGTCAATGGTTCCGTGAAAACACGGATGCACACAAGATTGGCGTCCGTGGCCGTAGGCTACTTTCACACAGACTGATCCGCAGATCCGTCTGCATAAAAGATTTTTTTACCCCCCCCCCCCTTCTCCCCAGTTTTAAATTCATTGGTGGCCAGTGGGGCCCCCTCCCGCCCCTGTAGTTAACACATTGGTTAGGTCTGTGCTATAAGCAATGCGCCGCACAGACCTTCCACTTACCACTAGGAGGAGCGCCCGGCCGTTCACAGACATCACAGCTCGCAGGTAAGTATAATGCTTCTAAAAATTGCTAAGTAACCATGGCAACCAGGACTGCAGTAGCGTCCTGGTTGCCATGGTTACCGATCGGATCCCCAGCGATTAAACTGGGACTCCGATCAGTACTCTCCGCTGCCACCAATGATAGGGGGGGGGGGGGGATTTTAATTAGGAGGGGGGGGGCCCACTGGCCACCAATGTATCTACATTACTACAGGGGAGGGAGGGGGGGGGGGCCGGCCGGCCGCACTGGCCACCAAGGTGTTAACTACAGGGGAGGGAGGGAGGGGGGGGGCAGCAGGGGGCAGTCATATACAGTTTTTTTTAGTATATTCTAACTTGAAGCGTTCCCATCACCATCGGAACGCCTCTGTGTTAGAATATACTGTCGGATCTGAGTTTCACGATCTAACTCAAATCCGATGGTATATTCTAACAGAGGCGTTCCCATGGTGATGGGGACGCTTCAAGTTAAAATATACCATCGGATTGGAGAAAACTCCGATCTGATGGTATAAAAGGGACTCCTGACTTTACATTGAAAGTCAATGGGGACGGATCCGTTTGCAATTGCACCATATTGTGTCAACGTCAAACGGATCCGTCCCCATTGACTTGCATTGTAATTCAGGACGGATCCGTTTGGGTCCGCACGGCCAGACGGACACCAAAACGACTTTTTTTTTTTCATGTCCATGGATCCTCCAAAAATCAAGGAAGACCCACGGACGAAAAAATGGTCACGGACCTACGGACCTTTAAATGACAGACAATCTTCCTCTTCATCACCGTCCAGAAGGCCCATAATAATCTGAGCAGGCTGCTGGCTAGTCTGTGTCAACCAGTTATGGACATCCTCTCCCAGTTCATAACAAGGTGTTTTCTGGTATGCTGTAGGGGAGGAAGGTTTGCAAATTTAAGATGAGCACCTTTTTCACAAGGAAAAGTAAAAAAATAAAGTATATTGACTCTGTACATGTGATAAAAAGCAATGAGGAATACTTACTAAGGGCATTACAAAAAAAGTAAAATATGGCACGCAACATATGTGCCCATAATTTGCGACTTTATTTTTTATTTTATTTTTATATTCTAGATAAATACCTTTCCTTGCGGGGTGATGCTGTCACCCTGAATGTTGTGTTTTTTTTTTGTTTTTTTTTTATCACTCATGTGCCCCGCTGTAGTTTTCCCACTCAGTATGTTAATACTGAGCATCGGTACAGGGAGGAGGAGACACCAGGGTTTCTCAATGGGGGTCTTCTCCCTGGCTGTGACTCTCTCTGCTGTGATTGGATCGCGGCACATTGAGAAACCCCGGCGTCTCCTCCTCCCTGTACCAATGCTCAGTATTAACATACTGAGCGGGAAGAGTACTGGGGGGCACAGCGGGGCGCAAGAGCGATATTTTAAAAAAGATACATTCAGATCCAACGGAGTAAATTAATATGTAATTATAAGGACAGCCCCTTTAAATGGGTTATCCAGGAATTTGATATTGATGGCCTATCCTCAGTATCAGATCGGCGGAGGTCCAACTCCTGGGACCCCCCCCCGATCAGCTGTACAAAGAGGCCACTGTGTGTGTGAGCATGTAGGCCTCCTCCTTGGCCAGTGACATCATCAGACATCGGTCAGGTGGCCTAGGTGCAGCTTCGGCTCCATTCAAGTGAATGGGACTGAACTGCAATACCAACCACAGCTGCATGGTAAGCTGTGAAGACACTACAGCGATCACCACAGCTCTTCAAATAGCTGATCGGCGGGGATCCCAGGGGTCGGAATCTCACAATCCGATATTGACAGCCTATCCTAAGGATCATCAAGTTCCTGGATATAACCCCTTTAGGCCTCCTTGACACGAACGTGTGCGCCCCATGGTTGTGCTGCGGGCCGCAATGCACGAACACTGTCCATGGGGCAGCCGTAGCGGATCTCAGACCTATTCACTTTAATGGGTCTGCGATCCGGCTGTTCCGCAAAAAGATGGGACTTGTCTGTTCCTCAAAAAGATAGGAAGTACGAGACGAAACCCCACGGAAGTACTCTCTAGTGCTCCTGTAAGGTTCCGTTCCCGGACATTCCGCATCTCTGGATTTGCGGACCCATTGAAGTGAAAGGGTTCCGAATCTGGAATGGCCACGGAACGGCGCCTGTGTATTTCAGATCTGCAAATGCTGTCCGCAATACGGCAACGGGAAGCACACGTTTGTGTGCAGGAGGCCTTAAGCAGATACATTGGCTGATAACACATGTTGCTAGATGTTAACTGGCCCATCATTCAAGAGGCGGCAAGCTGAGTACTTATGGGCCCACATTACGTACTAATAAACTATTCAACATATTGAGCTTATGTTCGCTATAAAAATGGGCTAGAATTCCAGGAGAAGGAAGTTTGCATTTAGAGAGAGGTCCTCATCTCACTTGGGTTTATTTCGGACACCAGCATCGCAGAACATTTTGTCTGTAGACTGCACATCCCTTCACCCTTTCCTGCAGTTGTGAAACGCCAGTGTGTTTGCCAAAATGTAGGCTCAGGATGTTCTACTGTAATTCAAAGTGGTTGTCTGAGATCTAAGTCTAGGACAGCTCCTCCAATAGCTTAAAATAAGCAGAAATCTATAGCTTTGTAAACAGGCAGCGGCCGAGTACGCCGCTGGAGAAATGCAATATATCTGTAAGATATCGTAGAAGTTGTGTGAGATTTTAAGTTATCTTGGACAACGCCTTTTAAGGAGATAGAATTCCTGAATTATTATTCTTCATCAGAATGTTAGGTTGTCCTTTGCAGCAGCTCATAGGTGAACAGGCTGTGTAAGAACCCTGAGCCCTAAGTGGGCCTTGCCATTGAATGGAACAGTCACGGCATGTTTGAACAGGAAGGTGTGTCTGCCACACCAACAGACATGGTTTACTTCACCTCCTATTTCTGCATTTTTTACAGTGGTAAATGAGAAAGGAACCTAGAGCTACATTTAGAGAAGTATAATGAATAAGGCTGGGCTTATTACACGAAAAGTATACTTTCTCTAGAACTTGCATGAATGGCAAGTGGATCGTTTGCTTCCATTTCTATCATGACCAGTTAATTTTTTATTTTTATTTTTTTTTTACTTTTTGCTTTATTCATATAACATTTTCACCTCCTTTTTTTCGCATTCGATCCGCGTTTTGTGCGGATTTTATACAGACCCATTCATTTCAATGTGGCCGCACAAAAAGAGGACAGCACATCTGTATGTACACCCTTAAAAAATAAAATAAAAAATGCAGACGAGAATAGGCATTTTGACAACAGAGTCTGCGGAAACTGCGGGATGCACACAGCCGGTATCCATATTCTGTGAATCTGTGATTTGCAGACCGCAAAATGCATATGGTTGTGTATGTGAGGACTTATTCGATGGATGCCAAAAATTACTCTTTATTTTGTAATGGTTTGGGAAAGTGCTGTGCTGCTTTCAGTTGAAGTATGTTAGGAATTAGTGCATTTTTTTTTTCTCCCTTAAAGGGTCTAAATCCCTTGCCTTAAGGCTCATGCACATCATGGCCGCGCCATGTTTTCTACTCTACAGAATACGGATGCCAGGCGTACCACAATTTGCATAACAGAACAGGCGTCCCATGATAGAAATACCTATACTTGCCCGCAAAACGGAAAAGAATAGAATGTAATTTATTTTATTTTTTTGCAGAGCCACAGAACATAGCAATGGATGTGGACCACATCTGTCTGCATCTTTTGCGGCCCCATTAAATTGAATGGATCCGCATCTAAGCTGCTAAAAATACAGCTCGGATGCGGACCTAAACAATGCTGGTGTGTATGAGCCTTTAATATTAAAATTTAGCTTCAGGAAAACCTTGCGCATTCAGCTTTAGGCTGCATTAACTTGACAATGAAAAACTGCAATCACACGACCGTTTTAAGAGCGTATCCGTTTTAACCAACAGTCCCCATACAATTGAAGGGGACTGTTTTTAACAGGCATTTCACAGAGAGGCATCAGACATTTTTTTTTTTTTTTTTTTTCTTAAACAGCCTTTTTTTTTTTGTGCCATTTGGAAGATCATCTGCTGTTCCCTACTAGGCCACAGCTAGAGTAACCAAAAATAGGAAAGCAGCCTTATATGCACAAGTTGTGTGGCACAAATATTGGGCAAAAGAAAAGGCAACAAAATTGGCACTTGAAAATACACCCATATGTGGGTAAAAAAGTGCGTGTAGAAAAAGTGTAATTTGCCTTTTAGGCCTGAATCCTCTTGAGTATGGCTCCACAGTGCGGCTGTGGCACAATTGGGACACGGTCGTCTTGCAGCGGAGTACTGCACCACCGTACAAGCTGCAGCAGGATCTTATTGGCTGATTAAATAGTTGTTTTGGTTTTCTTTGTCAATGTCTGCACGGTACAGGTTACTATGCAGCCGTTAGCAATGAACACTGAATAAACAATTTGGTTCTAATCAGTTAGGTCCTTTTTCACACTGCCGTGTCTTTCACTTCTGTGACAAGATGGTTAGTGGTTCATCTGGGAAGATGTCCATGAATGATCTGTCTTTGGTCCATGTATCATGGCAGATGGGGACGAGCCTCACTAGCGCCACCCGCGATGCTAAGGAGGCTCGTCCCTGGCTGCTTCACCCTTCCCCCATCCGTGTACAGTGAGAAGTAGCAGCGGTGGTGCGGGGACCAGGAGCAGCGCAGGGAGTGGGTTAAGTATATTACCTGTGAAGGGCCCGGCACATGGAGGGGCTATTTAAGATATAGGATAACCACTTTTAAAAGGGGTTTTGCCATCACATACAATGGAGGCATATCACGCAGCTGTCCTCCATTTCAATGGGACCACCGAAAATATCTGAGTGCTGGCTCGGCTATTTCCGTCTGACCCATAGAAATGACTGGGAGCAGGGGCCGCGCGTGTGCGGTGCGCTCCCATTCACTTGTATGGGAGCAGCGTTTGGTGGTGGATGGACCCCGGGAAACCTGGGGTCCTCCAGCCACAGCTCTCCCCGCTCCGTTCTCTTTGTTCCAGAGGTGGATCCTGCACCTATCGGACATTGGGGGCGTATCCTAGCGACATACCCCCATTGTATGTGATGGGAATAGCCCTTTAATATAATTCTACTGCGGCTATGCCATTCGGTTGTAGCCTTACAGTGATACCATGTAACATAGTGTCATCTTACTCCATCCTCCACTCCTGACTCCAGCTGCATAGGCAAACAGCGTGTACGTATTTGTTTGCCAACTGTGGCTGCCTCTTCTGCGGGCAAACCACCAGCGCCAGTCCCATGCTTGACTTTGGTTTTGGTGCTGCTCACGTTTCCTGTTCTGGGCATGCCAGGCAAAGGAGAAGTGCAAGCATTGTCTGCAAAATGACCAGCCAATATAATGTTTTTCCTGATACTAGCCTTCCAGTGTAAATACCAGCTGGCTCACTGGGTTACTAGCCGTGTGGGCACTAGTCCCAGCTGAAGATTGAGCTGGTCATGAACAGTGCTGGCACAAGCCACTTAGAAGTCAAAATAACCTATTTTACAAAGATGACCAACCCCCACACCTCACAGGATACTTACAGGATACCAGTGCCTACTCTGCGCATTTTCATAAGACATCGATCATATCTACTCATGAACGGCCAGTGATTCATATATTTACACTGGCCAGATAATATGCATCACGTGTAAATGTAGAGCTGACGGTATGTGACCGCCTACGTGTTACGTGTTTTATGTTAGGCCTACCGTATGTGACGTATCATTTCTAGCTGCTATTTTTTACATTTTGCCATACTGAGAGGGGCTGTGTATGGCTGACGCAGCTCCTGGAAAACTTTGTGTCATGGAAATGGCATCTGCTTGATGGTACAATGTTGAAAATATGCGGTAATGACAAATAGAAGGAAGCGCAAAGCCTTGACAATGTAATGGTAAGGAACACACGCAAACACTAAGATGATCTTTCATATTTGACTGGATGTTTCTTTACCTAATGAAATGTTTATTCCACAGTGACATAGCTGAAGTTGGTGGCCAAATGTACAAATCTGGTCCTTACTTCCTGCCCAGTAGTTGACACGTAGGAATCAGTGGAGTATGCTACAGTCCGACCCCAGTCTGATATTGGTGGCTCATCTATCAACGATTATAATGGACTATTATTGTATAACAAAACTGCACAACTTTCTCATCTGCTTTGTTCTTCAATTCACAGTTTTAAGATCCCTGCTTGCTGTTAGTGAATGAGACCAAAACCAGGAGGGAATTCTGAAACTGAGGGAAGAATTAAACTAATATTTTGGTTACAACAGTTATCCGTTAGGTAGGACCCCGCTGTTCAGGAGAATGTAGTCCTGTGCCCCCCACTTGAATGGAACATCAGTGGATCATTCGCACTGCCACTTCAGCCATACTCTGTGGGAGATCCGGAGATAGCCAAGCGCAGTCCTCTGCTATCTCCAGCAGTCTTGGGGTCCATTCACACGACGAAGTGTTTTGCGGTCCGGAACACGCATGGCCAGCCCTATGATAGAAATGCCTATTCTTGGCCATGATTGCGGACAAGAATAGGACATGCTCTATGTTTTTTACAGGTACGGAATGACTTGTGCTGTCCCCACCTTTCCTTCCCCATTGAAATTGATGGGTCTATACCCGTTCCACAAAATTGTGAAATGGATGGTGACCCAGAAATACTGTCGTGTGAATGGACCCTAATAGAGGTAAGCACACATGCTGAACTGCTTATCCCAAACTCCACAAACCCGCTATTTTGGTTTTCTTTTTGATACTGTCCTAGTTTCGGCTGGTAAATGAACCCAAACACTGCACTTTGTGAACAATGCTGTCTCCAAATGATCTGAATATTTTGATTGTGTGAGATGGCCATTGTAAGAGTAAGTTCTCACGCAATGCTGTGGAAATAAGGCTACTTTCACACTAACGTTTTAGCTTTCCATTTGTGAGATCCGCTCAGGGCTCTCGCAAGCGGTCCAAAACGGATCAGTTTTGCCCTAATGCAGTCTGAATGGAAAAGGATCCGCTCGGAATACATCAGTTTGCCTCCCTTCTGTCACCATTCCGCTCTGGAGGCGGACACCAAAATGCTGCCGGCGGCATTTTGCTGTCTGCTTGACTAAACTGAGCCAGACTGGCACACAATGTAAGTCAATGGGGACAGATCAGTTTTCTCTGACATAATGTGACACAATAGAAAACTGATCCATCTTCCATTGACTTTCACTGGAGTTCATAACGGATCTGTCTTGGCTATGTTACAGATAATTCAAACGGATCCGTTTATGATGGATACATGCGGTTGTATTATTGTAACGGGTCCATTTTTGCAGATCCATGGCGGATCTGCCCAAAATGCGAGTGTGAAAGTAGCCTAAGCTGCAATACTACCCCTCTGGAAACAAAACATGAACCAACTGCCATTTCCAATAATTTTGAGCAAAACTTCTGGGAACCGTTATAGTTAATGCTGTACTTGGGCATGTAATAAAACTGTAGCCTGTCAAGAAACTGCTGCTTAATGTGAATTATACTTAAAGGGATTTGCTATAAAATGATAATGATAACTTATCCTCAGGATAGGTTATCATTATTACATCAGCGGTTTCCGAGGCCCGCCACCCCGCCAATCAGCATTTTCAGGGAGCCGCTGCGCTCACCAGAGCTCTAGTGAGTGATGCAGGCTCCCGGCAGCTTTCCAAGGACAGCGCCATACATTGTATAGTGGCAGTGCTTGGTATTGCAGCTCAGCCCATTGACTTGAATAGGACTGAGCTGCAACAAGGCCAGGGATCAGCAACCTTCGGCACTCCAGCTGTTGTGAAACTACAATTCCCAGCATGCTCCATTCATTTCTTTGTGAGTTCTTAGAAGAGCAGAGTAAGTATGCATGCTGGGAGTTGTAGTTTTACAACAGCTGGAGTGCCGAAGGTTGCTGATCCCTGGCCTAGTTGCAGCTCAGTCCTATTCAAGTCAATGGGCTGAGCTGCAATAAAGATCTTTACCTGGATAACCCCCTGTTCACTACAGTAAAGCACTTGTCTGTAATGTATTGCCGCAAGCTAAACTGTACAGGAGAATGTTGCTGTGGCTTCATTCTGCCCCAGTACTGACTCGTGGCCCTACAGTCAGCCTTATCTCAGGGAAGCCCATATCGCTTACAAGAACTTCTTAATTATAAGGTGGCCGTACATTAGATTAATGTAAGTCGGCCATCTAATGTGCATGGGCGCTTCTCAACTCTAAGACTTTGTGTTCACATATGCGCTGGAACAGACTGCAGAAATTCAATATATCCAGTGTACATGCCGGCTTTTCAACAATTCCACATGCTGTATTTTTTGTACAGCCGAAAGTCCTGTATATAAGCCAGAAAGTGGCTGAATCTCGTTGCATGAACGGGGATCTGTCGGTGCACGGTGGTATGCAGCTATGCTGGATATGGTGAACTTCGGCAATCTGTTTCTCTACCGGAGTTCAAAGCATATATGTGAACCCAGCCTAACCCGGCAGACAGATATTGGGGGAAAGGAAGGTTTCATCGTTTTGTTCTCGGTTCTGTCACCAGAGTTGTCTGACAGCAGCTTATTCCCTTCTCCCCACTGAAAACACATGCATATTTGGCCAGCCCAGCATGTGTATGGGGGCTGGGAGGAATTGCTGCTGGCCAAAGGAGCTTGTTTGGCTGGTAAATGTCGACAGTGTTTGGCCAGCTTTAAGGGCCCCTGTCACCACAAAATGCAGCGTAATCTGCAGACAGCAGGTTGTAGAGCAGGAGGAGCTGAGCAGATTGCTATATACTTTATAGGAAAAGATTCAGTAACACTTATAATTAATTTACATACCTGTTCTTTATATCCGTGATTGGTCTTCCCTCTGACGGTGCAGACAGCCATCGCTGATGGGACCGCCCACATGACTCTTGAGCCTCATTCTGAGAGGTTCCTGACAGTAAGGGTCCTACAGACGGTAAGCTCTGCTCTGAAGTGCTCTCAGTAGAAAAATCCCTGCAGGGCATTTTCCAGACATCTCCGCTCTACTAGAATAGTTGTGTGTGTGTGACGGCAAACTGAAGGCTACGTCAGACCTGTAAGCCTCATGCACTCTATCGTATGTTTCATCCACATGCTAACTGCATTTTTTGTGGCTAGCACACTGATGCATTCATTCCTATGGGGCTGTGCACACATCCATATTTTTTGTGGACCTGTGTGGCCTTTCCACAAATTGTAGAAAATGTCCTATTCTTGTCCGTATTGCCAGACTAGAATAATAATTTCTGATGGGAGTGAGAAAAATGTGGATTGCATGTGCCAGTGTCCATATTTTGTGGGTCGGTTGTTTGCCGAATGAAATGGACACGGGTGTGTGCACAAAGCCTTGGGATATATCTGCAGGTGACACCTATTGTACGGACATGAGTAATGACTGCTTCTGTATCTTGGGTTGGAATGTGCTGCTCGTTGGATGAAATGTCTTGTAGATGTTTGTATGTAAATCTAGTAGTTTTGCTTGTGTCCGTAGTAATGGATATTAACAGCTTAGCCCTTGTAGGAACCCAGGATATTGAGTACTTGTGTGTCTGCCTACAAAGGAACAAAGACAAGTTTCTTACTCTGAAGAAGCTGTGTGTATGAGGAGTCCTGCAGCATGTGGACTGTGCACAGAAGCTGTACTCTGGCACTCCCTGCTGTTACATGCCTTAGGCTGCACTTTATCGCTTCAGGCAAGCATGATGTTGGCACATGTTCAGAGACTAATACCTTCATTATGAAGTGTGTGCTAAATGAAGCACTGCTATGTTACATGTGCATTTGGCAGCTGAAGGCATCTGTGTTGGTCGCATGTTCATATGTGCCCGCACTGCTGAGAAAAATGAAGTTTTATTATATGCAAATGAGCCTCTAGGAGCAACGGGGGCGTTGTCGTTACTCCTTGAGGCTCTGCTCTCTCTGCAGTTGCCGGCCCCTCTGCACTTTGACAGTGATGACGTTTACACTTCCTGGACCTGTCAATCAAGGTGGAGAGGGAACAGCAGTTGCAGAGAAAGCGGATCTCTAGGTGTAACGATAACACCTCCATTGCTCCTAGAGGCTCATTTGCATATAGTAAAACATAATTTTTTTTCAGCAATGCGGGCACATATGACCATGGGACCAACAGAGATGCCTTCAGCTGCCAAGTGCACATGTAACAGGTCAGCCAGTGTCATGGGTAGAAATCTGCTGACAGATGTCCTTTAGGGTTGGCCACTTTCTTACTATTGCTGACCAATGTACAGTATATGTAGGTTGACTCTATGGCACTAAGGCTATTTTCACACTTGCGTTGTTGTTTTCTGATTATTGAGATCTGGCAGAAAATCTCAATACCGGAAGAAAATATTTCCATTTAGTCCTCATGTATTCTGAATGGAAGAGATCCGTTCAGAATGCATCAGGATGGCTTCCATTCCGTCAGCATTCCATCTTGTGACACAAAACCGCTGCAAGCTGTGGTTTTGTCTGGTCATGAAAACGCGGGGACGGGGGACGGATCAGTCACTAAAAACAATGTAAGTCAACAGTGACCTGTTTTTAGGAGCCTAAAAAAACAGAGTCCGTCACCCATTGACTTTCAATGTTCCATTCAAGGATCCGTCTCCCCCCCCCCCCCCCCCCTCTTTTTATTTTTTTTTATTTTTTTTATTTCACATGACCGCGTCCTAACGGAACAGATGCATCCTGATGTGCAAAAACAAATCGGTTTAATTCCGGTATTGAGATCCTTTGCCGGATCTCAATACTGGAATTAACAAGGCAAGTGTGAAAATAGCCTTACTAATATAGCCTTTGTTTATTTTCTGTGTTTGCTATATTTCATAAGCCACGTCCCCTTGACAGGACCTCTGTGTACTGCACAAAACGTTTACTCAACCAGGGGGCATGTCTTATAAAGTATAGCAGACGGCACAGAACATCCCACTAGGCTATATTAGTAAGTACTGTATGGTAATCTTACATAACAATAGCCAAAAAGGGGCCAACCCCTTTACACTTTCACTTTGCACTGCATTTTTTTAAAATATTTAAACAATAGATTTTTGTTTTAGGTGCTATGTTTATACTGCGATTGCAGCAAATGCACCACATATGTCAAGCTTATCCAAAGGTCCCATTCAGGCAAAAAGGCCAAAAGCATGACCTTTTGGGAGTCTGTCAGGCCTGTATACTTTGCTGTATGGAACTACACAATATACAGAGCCATCAAGTCTAAAAGTATCCTACGCTTTTATTCTATATACATTGGGAGCCGATGGCGAGGGATGTCACGGAATGTATAAACAGTGCCATCGGTTGGAGAATCCTCCCCATCTCAGAGCACTAAAAAAACACGGTATTGAAAATAACCCGACTTTGGGTACTTTAATACTTGCAGCAGAGGATTCCAGCAGGCAGTTCAGTTGCCGGAACGGACTGCCGGATCCGTCAAAACGTATGCAAACTGATGGCATTTGTCAGACGAATTGAAATGCCGGATCCGTCTTTTCGGTGTCATCCGGAAAAACGGATCTGGCATTAATTTTATTTCATTTTTCAAATTTTTGCAGTCTGAGCATGCGCAGACCGCAATGCCGGATCCGTTTTGCCGTAACACTCGGATCCAGCATTCCAATGGCAAAAAATGCCAGATCCAGCATAACGAAAAAGTGTTCTGGAATTTTGGACTGAGCTAGAACAGCAGCATGCTGCGGTATTATCTCCGTCCTGAAAAGGCAAAATGACTGAACTGAAGACGTCCTGATGCATCCTGAACGGATTACTCTCCATTCACAATGCATTAGGATAAAACTGATCAGTTATTTTCCGGTACTCAGTGCCAGAAAAGAATAACGCTAGTGTGAAATTACCCATAGTCACAGCAGCAACAACAGATAAAAACAGCAACTACAGTATACGAAGGTGTGGTGATATGCACAATGGTCTGGTATAAGAACAGGCATGGACTGAAACAAGGTGTAGCACTGGTAGGGGGTCTTTCCTTGTATTCTGTACTTGTTTTAAGCCTTTTACTTGGGTGACCAGGTTTCGTAGTGATCCAATATGGGCAGGAAATTACCTTCATCATAGTGTTACATGGTACTGCAGTTGGTATGATGTGATATCCTTTCTAGGATATTTTAGTAGAAAATAGCCCATTAAAGGGTGAATTTGTGCTCTCCCTGCCCACCTGCTGATGACTGACAGTTTTCTACCTAGATTTCTCCCTTTCTCTCTAGGAGAGAACTGCCAATCGTCAGCAGACGGGCGGGGAGAGCAGGAGATTATAATAACCAGGACTCTGGTAGATTTGACTCTTTGCAGCACAGGCTTTGAAAAGATTATGATGCTGGTTCTCAGCAACCACTTACTTTTAGCTCATGAGTGGCACACCACTGAAATCAGTATTTCTGTCACTATTTCATGCTGCCTTCAGTGAGGTCAGCATAAGTTAGAAAAAGGAGTACAATGGTGTATACATTTTTCAATAAAGTGGGGTAAACCCAACACAAGAGTACATAAAGGGAAGATGGTGGGTAATAGGGAAATTGTCAAATCAAGTTTTCAGTGCTTAATGCAGTATATACTTTTTTAGTGTGAGCCTCAAACTAAAAATGTATAATAAAAATATGAGATAGAGAGAGATATAGATATATATATATATATATATATATATATATATATATATATATATATCTCTCTCTCTATCTATATCTATATCCATCTCTATCGCCAGGCCCAAGAGTAAAAGCACAATCCCTTATGAGTAGAGATGAGCGAACTTCTGTTTTAAGTTCGGCGTCTAAAGTTCGGGGGCGGGTTAGCGGAGAATCCCGATCTGGAACCGGATATGGATTCCGACTTCCGTTGTGGTCCGTGGTAGCGGAATCAATAATCGGCCATTATTGATTCCGCTACCACGGACCACAACGGAAGTCGGAATCCATATCCGGTTCCAGATCGGGATTCTCCGCTAACCCGCCCCCGAACTTTAGACGCCGAACTTAAAACAGAAGTTCGCTCATCTCTACTTATGAGTCAATTTGGACAGTATCTTTTTCAACCCAATGTGCAAACCCAGAAGAGGTTCTGAAATTAGACCAAGAACGCCAACGTTTGTCAAACTTATCCTGGGTTTGTGCTTCTGCTGCTCTGAGCTCCTCCATTCTCATAATCTGTTTCATTGCCTCAACCCGTTGCGCTCTGGTGGGGGAGGATGTGGATTTCCACCTCCTAGGGATGATCTGATGGGTTGCCAAGGTGAAGAATCCCAGTAGACCCCTTCGGACCCTTGAGAGGAAGCCAGGAAAAATAGAGAGAAAAGCCATTTCCGGAATAAGGCTCAAAAAGTCTCCATGTAAAGTATTAAAGGGCGAGATCACGTCTCGCCACAATGGATCAAGAACAGAACAGTCCCACCAGATATGGAGCATGACACCAGGGGCTGCATTGCACCGACAACATGTCTTGAAGGTCTGAGGGAATATTTTTTGAAGTCGGGCAGGAGTCATGTACCAGCAGGAGATAATCTTATAATTAGTTTCCTGAAGTCTGCATGAAATGGTCATCTCTGGGTGGTTTCAAAGGTCTCCTACCATTGGGAGACTGAAAAAGAGGACTGTAGCTCAGATTCCCAAGCTGCCAAAAAGGCAGGCTTTTCTGACCCTCCCTCCTTGTCCCTCAGCAATCCATAAATGACTGAAATACCATGTTCTGGAGAACAGGTAGAAAAGCAAAGCTTCTCAAATTGAGTGAGGTGGGACTGAAGAAGGGACTGAGGGGAGAGATGGGAAATAAAGCTTTGTAGCAGAAGGTATCTGAGCAAGGTCCCTTAATGGCCTCCTTTCATTTATTTAGAGTGACCCAGTTATCATTCCTTTAAGCCATCTGCAAGCACTGGATATGCATACAATGTCTATGTGCAGGATACGCCTGCATTTTTTATTTTTTTGTAATCTTTTGAACGCTTATTTTAGGCCCCATTCATACGTCTGCAATTTCGTTCCGCAATTTCGTTTTGCGGAACGGAATTGCGGACCTGCACTTCGGGGTCCTTATTTCCATTCCCCCAAAAAATAGAACATGTCCTATTGCGGACAAGAATAGGCATATTCTTTTAGTGCCGGCGATTGTGCAGTTTGCAAAATGCGGAACGCACATCGCCGGTGTCCGTGTTTTGCGGAACCGCAAAACACACTACTGGACATGTGAATGGCGCCTTAGGGTACTTCCACACATTTTCTGCACAGACGGATCCGCACGAATAATGCAAACGCTTGTATACATTAATAACGGATCCGTTTACATTATTCATAAAAAAAAAAGTCCAAGTCAAAACTGATCCCTCTTGACTTAGATTGAAAGTCAATGGGGACGGATCAGTTTTCAATTGCAGCATATTATGTCAGTGAAAAAACGGATTCATCCCCATTGACTTACATTGTAAGTCAGGACAGATCCGTTGGGTTCCGCATAGTCAGAGGGTCACCAAAACGCTGCAAACTGTGTTTTAGTGACCGTCTAAAAAACGCAACGGAGACGAAACGCAGCCAAATTGATGCATTCTGAACGGATCCTTATCCATTCAGAATGCATTGGGTCTGAACTGATCCGTTTTGGGCCGCTTATGAGAGCCCTGAAACGCCAGTGTGAAAGTAGCCTTAGTCAGCAGAGCCATCAGCGAGGAGCACATCAGATTGTCCTGTGCAGCATCAGTAATCTGTGCAGGAACCTGGCAGCAATTTTTCACTATCCCGGCAGTGCCAATGCTTGGAAAACATAGTACTCAGGCATGTTCACATGGCGCAGGCATGTTCACATGGCGCAGGCATGTTCACATGGCGCAGGCATGTCCCATTTATTATAATATGGCGACAAATCCACAGCATTTTCAGTTATATCAGGGTGACAAATGGGGATCGACCGATTATCGGTTTTACTGATATTATCGGCCAATATTCAGGATTTTGAACATTATCAGTATCTGCATCTATTTTAACGAATCGGGAACACGGATCGCGCTGCTGATAGCGCTCTGTGTTCCCTCTGCAGCACAGGGGAGAAGGAAGCAGTGTCTCCCTCCCACCAGTGCTGCTGCCACCAATGAGAGGAGGGAGAAGAGGAGGGGCTCTGGCCACTGCACCACCGTGCCACCAATGAAGATAACTCTCATTAATTCATATACAGGAGGTGGGAGCTGGCTGCAGAATCACATAGCCGACTCCCGACCTCTGACAAGTAGCTGCGATCTGCGGTAGTTAACCCCTGAGATGCCGCACCTTAGGGGTTAACTGCCGCGGATCGCAGCTACTGCTCATAGAGGTCAGGATCCGGCTATGTGATTCTGCAGCCAGCTCCCACCTCCTGTATATGAATTAATGAGTTATCTTCATTGGTGGCACAATCCGCCCCCCTCCCCAACCCTGGTATTAACGACATTGGATGCGCAGTGCGCCCCCCCCCCCCCCCCACCCAAGCCCCCAGTATTAATCATTTGTGGCAGTGGCCACAGGGTCCCCTCTCCCCTCCTCCTCAGTGGCAGTTCCGATCAGAGCGCCAGCAGTGTAATCCTGGGGTTCCGATCGGTTACCTTGGCAGCCAGGACGTTATTGAAGCCCTGGCTGCCATAGTCAGCTCCCTTGCTGCTGTGTGCCCAAAGCACAGAGCAGCATGGGCAGTGTAAAGTCCTATTCACCCTGAAAAAGAAAGATTTACATTTTTATTTTTTTTTAACAATAAACATATTCAATTACAGCAGATTTGTGTAGGATTTTTTATTTTTTTTAAATAAAAATTCACAGAATATCTGTATAAATTATCGGCCTGAAAGTTCAGAGCATCTGTATCGGCTCTAAAAGAATCAATATCGGTCGATCCCTAGTGACAACTACATGATGATCACATGTGAATAAACGCTCGCTCAGTTCTCATCAAAATCAATAGGTTGACTTTGTAATGCATAGATGAAGCCTATTGAAGTCTATGGGTCAATGAAAAGCATTGACAGAACACAGATGGCATCAGTATTCTGTCAGTGGAGTTTACTGACCATTGTAGGAGATGCACTGGAAATCCCATTTTCAGCCCAGGAGTGCAAAAAATGGACTTATGGGCCAACAAGAGGCCCTTCAGAGACATCTTCAGAGATGAAACACTGAACGCCTTGTCATGGACATGATCACAGACATGTGAAGGCCTCTTTCACACGTCTGTGTCCGTGATAAGACCTAATCATATGAGATTTTTTTTTTTTTTTTTTTGCGGGATAGATTGTATTTTTGAATGGGTCTATGTTGAGTTACATTGTAGACCAAAAGTTAAGAAATCCAGCTTCTGAAAAAATTTACTTTATTCCAACGTTAAAATCTCCACATACAGAAAAAAACATACAGGTTCTATGGTGTTTCGGACCTAAAAAAAAAAGGTAATGGTCTTTACTCATGAGTAAGGTGTATTACGGGTTTTTTTAGGTCCGAAACGCATAGAACCTGTACGTTTTTCCCTGTATGTGGAGATTTTAACATTGGAATAAAGTGGCACATTTTTCAGAAGCTGGATTTCATTTTTTGTCTACAATTTATGCCAGCCGGGTCCGGGCTGTGTCCGTGCTGAGTGGCCAAACGCAGGTGAGTGCTGCTTTAATTATCTTTTTACAATGTTTGAGTTACATGTAAAACATATTCATTATTTTTTGTGTGGAGAATGGAGAAAAAAAAATCTTCCATTGTTTTTTGCTTTATAGTTTTTTACACCATTCAGCATAAATAATACGTTCCCTTTATTCTATGTTGATATCAAATGTTTATAGGTTTTTATATATATATATTTTTTTATCCTGTCTTTTGCACTATAAAAATTCTTAAAAATGTGTTTGCATTGCCCTATTCAGAGTCCCATGGAAAGAGCTGTGCGAGGACTTGTTTTTTGCTGAATGAGATTAGTTTTATTGGTACCATTTTGGGGGGTACTTGTTTTGTGGGTCTTTTTATTGGTGGAAAGCTTATTTTGTATTGTTTTATGGGTGGTGAGCTGAACAAAAAGTTATTCTAGCATTTTTAAATTTATTTGAAAGCCTTCACTGTCCATGGTTGTGTCTGATATTGCAGCTCCATTCCATTGAAGTCAATGGGTCTGAGAATCAATACCACCAAAAAAAAGAAAAACTGTTAAGGCCCCTATCACACGAGCGAGTTTTCCGCGCGGATGCAATGTGTGACGTGAACACATAGCACCCGTACTGAATCCTGACCCATTCATTTCAATGGGTTTGTGTACATGAGCATTTTTTTTTTTCACGCATCAGTTCTGCGTTGCGTGAAAAACGCAGTTCTATATTCTGCGTTTTTTTCACGCAGCTCTGGCACCATAGTGAATGGCGCTTCAGTGAAAAACGCTGTGCATCCGGAAGCACGTGGGGATGCAATGCGTTTTTCACTGATGGTTGCTAGGAGAGGTTTGTAAACCTTCAGTTTTTTTATCACGCGTGTGAAAAATGCATCAAAACGCATTGCACCCGCGCAGAAACAACTGAACGCAATTGCAGACAAAACTGACAACTTGCTTGCAAAATGGTGCGAGTTTCCCTGAACGCATCCGGACCTAATCTGTCACGCTCGTGCTAAGGCTGTATTCACACGTCCGCAATGTGTTTTGCGGATACACTGAGACACGGATCCGCAAAACACGGAAAGCGGCAATGTGCTTTCCGCATTTTGCGGACCGCACATTGCAGACATAATAGAATATGCCTGTTCTTGTCCGCAATTGCGGACAAGAATAGGACATGTTCTATTTTTTTGCGGAAACGGAAGCACGGATGCGGAAGTGCGGATCCGCAAATGTGGATGCGGACAGCACATTCCGTCCCCATAGAGAATGAATGGGTCCGCACCCTTTCCGCAAAATTGCGGAAAGGATGCGGACCCATTTTGCGGACGTGTGAATGGAGCCTAACAGTTGGGATACTGCTTTTGTAATCCTGGACAACCCCTTTAGGCCTCATGCACATGAATGTATGGTCTTTTTCATGTCCCTTCATTTATTGATTTTTTTGCGGACCAGATACGGAACCATTTATTTTAATGGGTCCACAAAAAATAAATTAAAAAAAAAAAACAGAAGTTACTCCGTGTGCATTCCATTTTCGTTCCGCAAAAAATAGAATGTGTCCTATTATTGTCAACACTACGGACAAGGACATCATCCGTATTTTTTGCAGATCGCAAAATACATACGGTTGTGTGCATGAGGCCTTAAAGAACATGATCATTTTATAGTTCAGGTTGTTATAGATGCGGCAATACAAATAGTGTGTAAAAGCATTTTTAATTTAGAATTTATTTTTATTTTATTTTTTTATAAGCTTTCAAGCTGGTTCCCGACAATCTGCCCATCTAAAGTTTCAGCTGATCACCCGATGAACGAGCAGAAAGCGTTTCGCTTGTTAGTGCTTGCAATTCTGGGCAGCAGATCGTACTGTCTAAACAGCCCTCTGCTGCCTAGAAACAATGTTGCTGTATGAGGATGAGCGATTGCTCATTCTTGTACTGTGGAGGTTATCGTTGCATGTAAGTGCAGTGCCTCACCTCCACTGAACGGGCAGCCAGTTGTCGGGAAGGAACACTACATGTAAATCCACCTTAATACACTGCATTATCTGTGTATTGCAGTTTATTATACTGACAGAAAGCCTATTAGTCCCTTCCTCTGGCTACTATCACGATCCATCAGAACCCCACACTCACCTTGTGTTCCAGATATTATGGCAGCTCCATAAAATGTGCTTAGTTTTAGCTGTTTGCACTGCGGTTTATGAGCCAGGTTATTTATGAGATAACCTCATTACACAGACTTTTTACAGAAGTCACCTTGGTGGAACCAATGGCTTATTGCCACTCATACCTGTTAGACTTCTTCCAGAACTCCATTCTTCAAATGAATGTGCAATAAAACTCCTTATAGACTTTTCATTATCTGGAAATATATTAAAGGTGCAACATTCATGAAAAATATCTAAATTTACATTCATGGTATGTGTGAAAAATAATCCCATAAAATTACAAACATTGGCCCAGATTTACTGATGTGTCCACCTCAAAAATCCGTCAAGGGTTTGTACACTTTTTTTTTTTTATATTTTTTTCTGACCTTTTCAGCAAGGGAGTGAGGCTTGGGGGCAGAAAAATCTGTTTCAAATTAAGGCAAGACTTATATACCCGCTCTGTTACAGGAAATTATGGAAGTGCCAGATAGGGCACATAACTGACCTAAACAGAGCTGAACAGACAAATCCCATAGTCCTAGTATTGTTTAACCCCTTTGCGCAGCCTAGGCGTAACTGTGCGCCCAGGTGAGCAGTAACTATGTACACCTGGGCATACATTTACGCCCCGAACTGTTCATTCTGTCACAGACAGCGGACACTCCAGTAATGCTCCAGTAGTTTTTTTTTATACTAAAAACTTAGTAATTTAGGTATTAGATTTAGTTTAGTTATTTAGGTAGAGTGTAGTTTTAGTGTCGGTCAACGCCCTGCTGTCCGTCAGCGTTAGTCGTTGTCAGAGCATCATTGTCAGTCAGGATTAATTTGTCTCTGTCCGACCATCATTCAGAGTTAGGCCTCATGCAAACTAACATATTTTCTCTCCCTGTCCATTCCGTTTTTTTGGGCGGACCTCATGCGAAACCATTCATTTCAATGGGTCCGCAAAAAAATGGAAGTTACTCCGAGTAGGGTTGGGCGATATACCGGTATCAAAAAAACGGTGATATCGCCGTTTCCTAATTACTGCAGTATTTTGTGAAGTCATAGAAGCGGTCATGTGTGCTGACCGCTTCAAAATCTGTGGCTGCCCACCCCAGCATGAACAGATACTGGACATTTGCAGAGTACTTGTACTCGTGCAAATATCCCCGATACCACTGCCGATACCTGCTGGCTGCTTGTGGCGGCACTCTTAGCAGTTCGGCGTGGGGGAAGGAATTCTGTGACTTGCATTCCCGGCACCCGACCTCTGAGAGGACGCTGTGATCCGCGCAATTAACCCCTCAGGTGTGGCACCTGAGGGGTTAATTGCGCGGATCACAGCGTCCTGTCAGAGGTCGGCTGCCGGTAATGTTCTTCAGTCTCGGCAGTGGGCAGTACGCCCCCCACCCTCCCCAGTATTAATCATTGGTGGCAGTGGCCACAGGGTCCCCCCCCCATCATTGGTGGCAGTGCGCCCCCCCTCCCTCCCCAGTATTAATCATTGGTGGCAGTGGCCACAGGGTCCCCCTCCTCCCCCCATCATTGGTGGCAGTGCGCCCCCCCCCAGTATTAATCATTGGTGGCAGTGGTCACAGGGTCCCCCTCCCCCTATTGGCAGTGGGCAGTTCCGATCAGAGTCCCAGCAGTGTAATGCTGGGGCTCCGATCGGTTACCATGGCAGCCAGGACGCTACTGAAGTCCTGGCTTCCATGGTATGTTAGTGAGCAGCATTATACTCACGTGCGCCGGGGCCGCCGGGCACTCCTTCTCATAGGTCTGTGCGGTGCATTGCTAATGCTATAAGCGTCCTGGCTGCCCTGGTAACCAATCGGAGCCCCAGCATTGCCCTGCTGGGACTCCGATTGGAACTGCCCACTGCCACCAATGATGGGAGGGAGAGGGGGACCCTGTGGCCACTGCCACCAATGATTAATACTGGGGAGGGAGGGGGGGCGTACTAGCCCACTGCCACCAATGATGGGCATTTATCGCGATATATATCGTTATCGCGATAAATTTCTTAATATCGTTATCATGGGAATATTTTTGATATTGTCCAACCCTAACTACGAGTGCATTCCGTTTCCATTCCGCAAAAAAAAAGAACATTTTCTATTGTCTGCATTACGGACAAGGATAGCACTGTTCTATTGGGGGCTAGCTCGTCCATTCCGCAAAATACGGAATGCACACGGGCGCCATCCGAGTTTTTTGCAGATCTTCTTTTTTTTTTTTTTTTTTGCAGACCGCAAAATGCATACAGTCATGTGCATGAGGCCTTAACCCCTCAGTTCATCATTTTCTGTCAGCGTTAATCCATCAGCATCAGAGCGTCATTGTCAGCGGTAAATTGTCAGTGTCTGAGCACCATTGTCGGTGAGCGTTAAATTGTCAGTGTCAGACTGTCATTGTCAGTCGGCGTTAATCCTTCAGCATCAGAGTGTCATTGTCATTCAGTGGTAAATTGTCAATGTAAGAGTGTCATTATCAGTCAGTTAATCCGTCAGTGCTTCATTGTCAGTCAGTGATAATTTGTCAGTGTCGGATCACAATTGTCAGCGGTAATTTGTCAGTGTCAGATCACAATTGTCAGCGGTAATTTGTCAGTGTCAGATCACAATTGTCAGCGGTAATTTGTCAGTGTCAGATCACAATTGTCAGCGGTAAATTGTCAGCGTCGGATCACAATTGTCAGTTAGCAGTAAATTGTCAGCCACATTTAATTTGTCGGTGTCAGAGCGTCGGTGAAAGTCTGCATCGGTCCATTACATTGTTAGTGCCTAATTGTCAGTGTGTTAGTAAGTGTTACCGATAAGTGTGTAAAAAACTAACAAAAAAAACACTTAGTGTACATTACAGTTAGAGGGCCCATTTAGACAGCCGTAGTGCTTTGCAGATCCGCAAAACACTGATACCGGCCATGTGCGTTCCGCAATTTGCGGATCGCACATGGCCGCAACCATAATAGAAAAGGCCTATTCTTCTCCGCAATTGCGGAGAAGAATAGGGCATGTTCTATCTTTTCTGCGGAGCCGCGGTACGGAATAACGGATGCGGACAGCACACATGTGCTCTCCGCATCTTTTGAGGGCCCATAAAAATTAATGGATCCGCCGACCTTCCGCAAAATTGCGGAACAGGTGCGGATCCGTTCATATGGCCGTGTGAATGAGCCCTTATTTAGTGTCGTTAGTAGGCTTTAGTGTTCTATGGTCAAAATGGGATATGCGATGATTGCGTCAGATTAGAATTTGTTCTATCACCCTCCCCCTCAAGTAGCAATGAGAAACCTCCTCTGTCACAGAAAGGTTAGTGCTCATTTGGTGCCTGCACTTGAGGCGGCTGCCCCCAATTACCAGATTTTACTGCTGCTACAGGGGTCCGCATAGAGATGGCAGGGTTCTCAGAAATATAATTTTTCAAATGATCTTTTTTCTGATGATCTGCTTCAAATAATCGTGGACCAAACAAATATTTTAATCCCAACGGTTTATTTTGGCAAATTCCAGTTCGTATTTTGCCAGGCCATACAGGTGGCATCCCACCAATTTGCAGTATTGTGGACTGGTTCTAAATATAAGACATTAAAAAACTTCAGTATGGGACTATTGGTTCCCCGACGTCCTGCACCACTGCCCCTTGTACCGCAATACAATGCCCAGGGCTCTCTTTGAGGCCATCTAAAAATGTATTCATTACTATGGCTCCCTCCCCTCCCAGTATGACCCCAATTTTGACCGCCTTTTTAAAATCAGACCCCTAATTCCACTTATGGTAGAAAAGTATATACCCCATGGCCAACAAATTTCAATTGAGTCCCTGGTGTATTTCCAGGGGAGGGTGAAATTTAGGTAGTATTTGCCAAACAAATGCGCCAGGTATGGAATCAAAATTTATAAACTGTGTCAATCGAGTTACAGTCGCACATTTCAGATTTATGAGGGGAGAGACAGTCACATTGATCCCCCAGACTGTCCACCCTTCCTAAACACAAGTGGGAAGATTGTGTGGGACCTTCTGCACCCACTGTTTGATCAGGGGTACCAAGTGTACTTTGATAATTTGTACACAAATGTACCCCTATTCAAAAGCCTGGCACAGAGAAAAACAGTGGGATGCAGA
Organism: Bufo gargarizans; assembly: GCF_014858855.1. Lineage (NCBI taxonomy): Eukaryota > Metazoa > Chordata > Amphibia > Anura > Bufonidae > Bufo > Bufo gargarizans. The sequence continues at coordinate 366,142,039 of NC_058082.1, read as the reverse complement.
CTGTTTGAAAACCCCCGAAACACCTCTCAAAGTCCCTAGTGAGCCAAGCCCTGCAGTTCGTGAGAGCAGGGCGCTACCTAGTGAAGGGGCTCCTTTTTTAAAAATTCAGGGACAAAAAGGATTTCCTAATGCTGACATCCATGCATAATTCTTTCCCTATTTCAATGTGTGGCTCAGCATCGACTGTGCAAAGGCCAAAATGCAGTCATTCATCTAAGTTCATGGGGGGAGTGGACTTGTTGGACCAGGTGCTTAAGTCATTGTCTAAAATCTGGTACAAATAAAAAACGCTCTGTACTTCACTAAAACTCCTTTACTTCTACAGGAGCACTGGCCATGAGGGGACATACTTGGAATAACAGGAGAAAATCATAAAATCCCTTATCGTTAAAAAAATAAAAATCTAGCAGAGGAAGGTGAAAGCTCTGATATCCCCAGGATTGTTCCAGGGCAGACTTTCCTGGTGAAGTGCCGCCCAGTGGGAAAAAAAAACACTGTCCGCAGAAGAACTGTTGTCTGTGCCGAAAAGGGCACATGCAAAGGGACAATATATCAATGTGACACCTGTCGGCCCACCCTTCACTGTGTATACACGAATGCTTCTGCATCTACCACACTTTTGAATTTATTTATTAATTTGTTTAACATGTCCCTTTTTATCATTTTGGATGTTCAACATTTACAAGTTGGCAAACAAAAACTAAAAATTTATCCCTAGATGAGTGACTGTGAACCTTTTAGAGCTAGAGTGCCCAAACTGCAACCTAAAAGCCGCGTATTTATCGCAAAGTGCCAACATGGCAATTTACCCTGAATACCAGTATAGTATATCTTCCATGTACTTTATCATGTAGCTGTAATAGCCTGCCTACATTCAGTGCGCTGCCTGTGCTGTTCATAGTTCGCCCTGCTATGATGTATGGCAGGATAAGTCTAAGGCATATCTGTACACCATATGCTTTTTCCAGGGTGCCCACAGAGAGGGCTCTGAGTGCCGCCTCTGGCACCTGTGCCATAGGTTTGCCACCACTGCCCTAGATGAATACCTTTTGAAAATGGTGTAGCATCTGCAAAATTAAGTAAAGATAAGGTTTCAACATCCTTGTGGTGGTCCTTCAATAATTGTTTAGGGGCTTTTCTCCACTTTCATGCTCTGCACCTAGATACATTCCTTGAGGGGTGTAGTTTATAAAACTAGGGGTGCCTCAGGATCTCTTTGAATGTGACATGGCGACTGAAAATTATTCTTGTAAAATCTGCCCTCGAAAAGCCATAGGGCATGCCTTAGCTTCGTTGCTTTGCTGTATTATCATACTGCATATGGGGTGTTGCTGTATTCAGGACAAAATGGGTAACAAATTGTGAGGTTCCCTTTCTCCTGTTGACCCTTGAGAAAAATAAAAAATTTGGCCCTAAAGTGACATTTTCTTGTAAAAAAAAAAAAATATATTTTTTTATGGCCAAGTGTTTTTAAATTCTGTGAAACACCTGTTGGGCCAAAATGCTCAGTACACACCTTTTAAAAATTCCTTAGAGTGTAATTTCCAAAATGGGGTAATTTTTGTGAGATTTTTTTATTGTAGGGGTACCTCATGGTCTCTTTAAATTTGAAATAGCGCCTGAAAATTATTCTTGTGAAATTTGCTCTTCAAAAACCACATGGTACTCTTTCCCTTTGAAACCCTGTAGTGGGATCATACAGCAGTTTCTGACCGCATATGGGGTATTTCTGTAAACTACAGAATTAGGGTAATCAATATTTAGGTTTGTTTTGCTGTTAACTCTTGCTCTTTTTCATAATTCTTTTTTATAAAATGGAAAATCTACAAGAGAAAAGTGAAGCTTTAACATTTCGACCCTCCATTTTCCTTTAATGCTTGTGGAATATCTAAAGGGTTAAAAAAAAGTTTGTAGAATCGGTTTTGAATATTTGGAAGGGTGTAGGTTCTAAAATGGGGTCATTTATGGGTAGTTTATATTATATAAGCCCCTCAGTCATGTCAAAACTGAATTGGTCCTTAAAGTCAGGTTTGTTTGTTTTTTTTTTGTTTTTTTTAAAAGGGTTTCTACCACTTCGGTTTCACATATTTAGCTGTCAGACACTAGCGATCCGCTAGTGTCTGCTCTGCCCAACCATCCTAATATAATTGCTTTTGGGGCAGCCGTTTTGCTAAAAAAAGAACTTTTATTAATATGCTAATGAGCCTCTAGGTGCTATGGGGGCGTCATTAGCACCTAGAGGCTCCGTCTACCTTCAGAAACTGCCGCCGCCCAGCGCGTCCCTCCAGCCCGCCCATCTCCTCCTGAATGCGATCCTCCTTGTGAGCGTATGTATTCTGCGCATGCGCAGTGAATGTCTGACCGCTTCCTTGCTCAGACATCTCCACTGCGCCTGCGCGATGACGCCATAGTGCTCCGAGGAACAGGCGCAGTGGAGATGTCTGAGCAGGGAAGCTGTCAGACATTCCCTGCGCATGCGCCAAATACAGGCGCTCACAAGGAGGATCGCATTCAGGATGCGCTGGGCGGCGGCAGCAGCTTCTGAAGGTAGACGGAGCCTCTAGGTGCTAATGACGCCCCCATAGCACCTAGAGGCTCATTAGCATATTAATAAAAGTTCTTTTTTTTAGCAAAACGGCTGCCCCAAAAGCAATTATATTAGGATGGTTGGGCAGAGCAGACACTAGCGGATCGCTAGTGTCTGACAGCTAAATATGTGAAACCGAAGTGGTAGAAATCCTTTAAATATACTTTTTATTGAGATTTTGTAAGCATTTACAATCAAAGACAGTATGCATTTATCAGATGATCACATAGGTATAGCAAACATCAGTCAAGTTATACGGTTCCAGATTTTGATCAAGTACATTTTTCAACTTATCGCCCATTAGAACATCCCCTAACCTCCCCCCCCTCCCCAATGACCCGTCTCCCCTCCCCCCACCCCAGGTATACTTCTTGCACACCCTCCCTCCATTATATCTTCAATCTATCAGAAGCCTACCTAATCTCTTGGCTAGTTTTTCCTTGAGGTACCACTCTGACTGTATAAAGGGGCTCATGACTTAAAAAAACACTTCCCACTTGTGGAAGAATGCGTTTGTTTTCCCTTTTAGTTGCTCTGCCTGCAGTTTCTCCATCTCAAAACACATTTTCGTGTGCTTAAATATCTCAGCAGCCGTAGACACTCTCTTGTTTAGCCACTCTCTAAAAAGACATCTTTTTGCTGCCAGGATCAGGGTGTGTATTAACGGGGTTACTGTCACCTTATCCGGAGGCACATGAAATAGGAATAGCTCAAGTGCTAGTGGGAGTTGTACCTTAAAGGGATTCTGTCACCTCCCCTAAGCCAAAAAAACGATTTTAAAGCAGCCATAAGGCTGGGTTCACACTTGAGCGTTGCGCAAACGCGCGTTTTACGCGCGTTTTTGACGCGCATTTTTATGCGCGTTTTTGTAATAGTAAACGCGCGTTTGACGCGCGTTTGTGTGATTCACTACAGTGTCCTATGGCCACAAACGCCCCAAAAGTCGCTCATGTACTTTTTGGAGCGTCGGGCGTTTTACAGCGCGATCGTACGCGCTGTAAAACGCCCAAGTGCGAACCATTCCCATAGGGAATCATTGGTTTCTCCTTGTTGAGCGTTTTACAGCGCTGAGCCCAGTGACGAAGATGAAGCTCCTGCCCTCAGTCTCCTGCTGATCGCACAGGCGCAGCCCTCAGTGGGTACTGCGCCTGTGCGAGACTTCGTTCGGCGTGAGGGAGGGGGAGGAGAGGGAGGAGAGGCTGTGGCAGGCTGGGGGCGGCGGTTAGACAGTACAAGGAAGGCGGGCTGGGCACTGTAAGAGGGGCGGTACTGGACTCACTAAGGGGAACAAAACGCCCCTCTGGGCACATTCAGGACACATTTACATATCAATCAAAGTCGTTTTTTGCAGTAACTGCTGGACGGATTTCAAGATAAAAGAGCACAGCCTAATCCAGGTAAGCTGTGCTTTATGGCTGCTTTAAAATCGTTTTTTGGCTTAGGGGAGGTGACAGAATCCCTTTTAAGATGCTGTTTAACCTGCGAGCTGACCATTTTCCAGTACCTTTCTGATTCTGGGCATGCCCATATACCATGAAATAGGTCCGAGTTCTTCAGCTTGCATTTGGGGCAGCTATCTAACCTTTCTGGAGTAGCAGTGCGTAAGGTACAGTGAAATCCATAAATAGCTTTATGGATCATTCGAAAGTGCGTCTCCCTCCAGATCTCGTTAGGTGTGATAGTTCTAATTGTGTTCCAGCCTCTTACAATGATATCCCTATGGTCCATTGAAGGGAATTCCTTGTTCCAATGGGAGAACATCCGTTCCGCCACTGATGATAACTTCTTGTCCCTAATACCTTGATATAATTCTGATAGGGATTTTTTCCCTTTTCCCGTGCCTATGAGGGAATCAAAATCATTGCCAGACATTTCTTTTGATAGGTTTATTACCCTCTTTTTAAGGAAACCCTGCACCTGCCAATAAGCCAGCATTTGTTTTGTTCTATCTAAGTGGTATTTCTCTGTGAGGTCAGTGAATGAGTGATAGTTCCCCTCCCTGACGTTCCACATGTCTTTCACTGTGACTGTTTGATTGCCTCCAAGCTCCAAAATGTTTCGCCTCTAGGCCTGTTGGAAATTCTGGGTGTCCCCATATGCTCATATATTTAGACAGTAGGAAGGGTAACGCAAATAACTTCCGTGTTGCCTTCCAAGCTACAATTGTGTCTCTGATCATTAGACTATTTTTAGTAGGAAGGGGAATTGCGCTTAGTTTGGTGTGTAATAATGAGGCCAGACTCCACGGCTGCACTAATTGGGCCTCTAACGCATAATTAGAATAAAAGTTTGTTTTAAATATCCAGTAAGAACAATGTCTTATAAGACTGGCTAGATTATAGCTACGCATGTCTGGGAAATTTGCTCCTCCCAAATGTTTAGGGATCTGTAGTTTGGCCATCGAGATTCTGGGTTTCCTCCCCCTCCATAAGAAGGATCGGAAGGCCACTTCCAGTATTTTAATGTCCGCATGTTTTATAAGAAGCGGTATCGTCTGTAGGGGGTAGAGGAGCTTAGATACACATCATCTTTAGTAATTGATTTCTCCCTCCTAGTGAAAGAGGAAGTTCCATCCACCTCTCAATGTCTGTCAAAATCTTTTTTATCAATGGGGGATAATTAAGTAAATATAAAGACTCCGGAGTTCTGCCAATATGTATCCCTAAATACTTTATAGATTTCTTTGCCACCTGAATGGCACAGCCGGGAGCCTGGTCAGGACAGCTCTGGGACTTATTTCCTAAAGATAAAATTTCAGATTTATCCTCATTTACCTTGTATCCTGACACTCTGCCGAATTTCTTCAGTACCTGAAATAGCCTCGGCACATCTGGAGGGGTTTTCAAGGAACACCAGCAGGTCATCTGCAAATAGGGCATGTTTCACACGGATGTTACCTACTTTAATCCCTTCTAATCTATTATCTCGCTCTATCTTTCGGGAGAGTGGCTCAATTGCAAGATTAAATAAAAGCGGGGAAAGTGGGCAACCCTGCCTGGTTCCTTTCTCCAAGTGAATGTTTCCTGATAAGAATCCTGGTGTATGTATCCTTGCCAGGGGATTTGAATACAAAGTAGTGATGTATTGTCTGAAAGGACCAGTAAAACCCATGGCATCTAATACTGCGCCCATCCATCCCCAGTCAATGTTATCAAATGCTTTTTCAGCATCTATCGTGATGATGGCTGAGGATGGATGTGCACTGGGTCTCAGCCTCACTTCGTCCAATACCGTCAGCACCTTGCGAATGTTGGTGACCGCCGCTCTCCCCTGTACAAATCCCACCTGGTTGGGGGGTAATCAGTCGCGGTAAGATGTCCGCCAATCTGTCTGCAAGTATTTTAGACACTATTTTAAGGTCTACATTAATCAGTGAAATGGGTCGGTAAGAGGCTGTGTTAACCGGATCCCTGCCGGGCTTGGGCAACACCTTGATAAATGCTGTGTTGGTGAGGGAGGGCATCTGAGAACCTTGCATATAGCCCGTGTATAACTGGGACAGTAAAGGGGTCACTTCCTCTGCTAAGATACGATAAAATTCCCCACTAAACCCATCAGGCCCCGGGGCCTTGTCCAGTGACAGTGCCTTAATGGTAGTTATGATTTCCCCAGCTGTAATGGGAGCATTTAAAATAGCCCTCTCCTCCTCGGTCAATATTGGAAGGGGCACCGACTGTAGCCAATCTTGCTTCTCCGAGTTGGGCAGGGAAGTAGAGCTATATAACTTACTATAGTAGCCTCTCAGTATGTCGTTTATTTCTCCTGGGTGAGTTCTCAGTTCCCCTTTGTCATTTTTCAGGGCTAGAATGTTAGTCAATCGTCTACGTCCCCTGGCCAATCTAGCTAGTAACTTTCCTGCTTTATTTCCATGTTTATATAGCTGCGACTCCCATTTTGATTGGGCTAGGTTTTCCCATTTCTGTACCCATGTTTCATAGTCCCGTTTGGCCTGTATCCAATATTTACGCGTTGAGGTGTTAGGCTTATCTTTAAACGTCGTATAGGCTGTCCTTAAACTATTGCTTAGGATCTCTATTTTCTGTTTAATGGCTTTCTTCTTACTGAACATGTACGCCATTATTCTCAGAACTGTTTTGCCCGCATCCCAAAGTATTTGGGGGTCTACCGTTCCTTCATTGTCTTGTTTATATTCTAACCACCATCCCTTTAACATATCTCTGAACTCCTCATCTCGGATGAGGGTGGAAGGGAATCTCCATATAAAATCTTTCCCTCTGGGGATATGGTTCCTAAATAGTACTGAGATCTGTGCATGGTCTGAAATGATCATGTCTTCGATCTTAGGCTCCGCAAGCCTACCCCCTCCCTCCTTGTTAGAGAGAATGTAGTCTATACGTGACCAAGTTTGGTGGGCATGCGAGAAAAAAGTAAAGTCCCTACCTTCCGGGTGGAAAGCTCGCCAGATATCTAGGAGACCAGATTCACTCACAAATTTTGCAAAGCGAGCATTCTGTGGCGTTACTTTAGTTTGTTTCGACGCTCCCCTACTTCTGTCCTCTTCCTGATCCCTCACTGCATTCATATCTCCCATTACTAGTTTGATCCCTGTGTCATCCTTAGAGATACTATCTTGTAGTTTCAGAAAAAAATCCCCATTAGTCTCATTAGGGCCATATATGTTGTAAATATTTACTTCCCCTCCCATTGAGGACAATCTTACCAGGGATATTCTACCTGCATCATCGTGAACGTGTTCAATCACCTTATAGGGTAGTCCCCTCTTAATCAGAGTTAATACACCTGCTTTCCTGGCCACCGCTTCCGAGCCATAAATGTCTCCTTCCCAATCTTTTTTCATCCAAAAAAAAAATCTGTTTGTTGTAGATGAGTCTCTTGTAGAAGGGCTATATCTGCCTTGAGTCTCTTCAGGTGTCGCAGGACTAACCTGCGTTTATTAGGGGACCGCAGGCCTTTCACGTTCCAAGAGATAACTTTAATGGAACTATCCATATTGAAGTGTTCTGATAGATTTACTAATATTCCTCTTTTTGCAAAAAGTGTACCTGTCCCTTAACCCCCCCCCCCCCAAAACATCCCCAAACCCGACCCCCAACTAACCACTGAAGCAAATCAGTGAGCTGTTCGATGCATCCCCTGATTTTTAGCAGTGTCCTAACTCCCTCAAAACAAAAGCTTTGCACTTTTTTCCAGCAGGGAGAAGCACATAAATTGCCAACCTTACTACCTCTCCTACCGCAATTTCCCCCAAGCACTTTTGTGTATTCATAACACGTAGAACTTAACTTATCTTAAGGCACAATAATGATGGAAGGGGACCACCAGGAGATACTTCCACAAGGCATCAATACACCAAGAACATAATGCAACCCTATGTAAGACCAAATGATAACCCCCCCCCCTTTTTTTTTTTTTTTTTGGGGGGGGGGGCCTTTGTAACTTATCCCCTCCCCCAGTTCCTAAATTAACGTCCCTTTATTGTATGTCCATAAGAGAAAATAACCGGAATAAATGCTATCGCAGCATAACATGATACTCAACTTCCTCTCATCTGGAACAACATCTCTTCATCCGGCATCTTGCGGAGTTGGCGATGTCCGATCACGATCTTGAGCTGGAGCCGACCTCATGGAGCGGGTTTCTCTCTGGTCCCGTCGCGATGTATCCTGGCCTTCCGAATAAGTGAGGGCGGGCAAGTTCTTGGAACGGTAAGATGGCTCCAGCAACATCCGAGCCGCTTCATCTGGATCCACGTAGGATGCCATGTTCCCATTAGGGTAGAAGACCCTTAATATAGCCGGGTATAGCAGCACGAATCGGCGTTGTTTGAAGAGTTGGGAACATATGGGCGCGAAAGCTCTCCTTCTGCGTGTTACCTCTGCCGAGAAATCTCCGAACAGTAAGATCGAATGTCCCCTCAATCTCAATGCCGCTCCTCCTTTCTTGTATGCTCTCAGGATTGCAGTTTTGTCGGAATAGTCAAGGTATTTTACTATGACTTGCCGTGGCTTATTGTTTCTGTTTGGCGCCTCTGGGTTCAGTACCCGCCTCGTGGCATTAAACGATCCTTGCGGGGGACCAACTCTGTGTGCTCTTTCCGCCTTGCAGCGTGAGTTTAGCCCAAGAGCCCTTGGAATTTCGTGTTCGCATATATCTATCAGCTCACCAGGTAAGACGCTTTCTGGCAGGCCTACTATCCGTAGGTTACTGCGGCGCGATCTATTCTCCAGATCGTCGATTTTTTCCCATAGTCTGGTGTTCTCTTCCAACGCTTCTTTAAGTCGCATATGTACAGCTTCTTGGTCTGATTCCACCGCCACCAACCTCTGTTCAAGATCATTCAGTCGTGTCCCATGTTGTACCAATTCAGCTTGCATGGCTGCAAATGACTGTGTGATCATGGAAGACATAGCCTCCTGAAGGTCTGGGAGAATGCGGGTGGCTACCTCCAAAGCCAGGTGCTTGTAATCGATTTCCATCCTCCCGACTTCTGTAGCTTCGTTGCGGGCCTCTAAATCTACCAGCGGTGCCGTTTGTGTCACTTCATCCAGTTCTTGGCTGTCCGCCATGTCTTTCAGCGCTGGTGTCTTTCCCGCCTTCATCGTAACCTCTTTTGTTTTTTTCCCCCCATCTGAATAAGGTAACGGTCCATATACCGGGCCGGTCACCAGTAGGTAGCTAACTGTACCGAGAGCAGTGTAACTTCAGTCCGGTAGTCTGGGGATTAGCCGATTTTTGTGCTGTGGGGTACGGAGCCTCTAACTCATGCTCCTCACCATGCTGGTGCCGGAACCGTAAGTTTTTAAAGTCTGTTTTTTTTTTTTGTTTTTTTTTTATAAATAAAGCTAAAACATATTGGCTCAAATTCACTTTTTAACATAAAGTACAATGTGTCCTGAAAAAAAACTTTATCAGAATGGCTTGGATAAGTAAAAGTAAGTTCTTACCACATAAAGCGACACATATCAGATTTGTAAAATTAGACGTAGGTGAAAAATGGCTTGGTCCTGAACGGGTTAAAAAATACCTTTTGTAAATTAGGGTTAAGGTTGTGAGGTCACTCTACATTATAATTTTTTTTTTTCTGTAAGAGTAAAAATACTCCTCAAAAATGGTAAGAAAAGTATTTTTAGCGGAGGAGGAGTAAGAAATTTGCAGTAATACAAATAAATAATGCATAAATAATAAGGCCTAGGTAATGTTAAGGGCTTGTTCACATCTGTGTTGGAGGCTCCGTTCGGGGCCTCTCGCACAGATTCTGTCAAAAAGGCTGGCCAAAAAATCCTTATATACAGGACTTTTTTGTTTGGTAAAAAGACAAGATCCTGAACGGAAACTGAACGGACTTAATTATGCCAAATGGAGTCTGTTCAGCTCTGTTCGGGTCAGTTATGTGCCTGATCCAGCAATTCCGTTATTTTTGTTTGTAGCGGTGGTGTGAATGTGCCCTAATTGGTAGGTATTTATACAGGGGAACCATTACTGGTCTAAATAAATAACAAGCTATTATAGCCAAATGATAAAGTACAGTCCAGTAGGGTGAATCATCTCTATACTTCATCACTGGCATTTAAAGGGGTTGTCCCCTATATATAGCACTGTACATCTGATGGTCAGCAACATATAACTAAGCTAAACAAGCTTTAGGCAAAATTTATTTCCTCATTTCCCTGGTTCTCTTCTGGCCCTTTGTTTACTTGCAATAACAACAATCTCTGAGGTTTTCCTCATTAATATTTGTGCCCCTCCCCCTGCTCTGCAAAGGGAGTGAATAAAAGTGCTGCCCTGAGTGAAATGTCTGCCTGCTGGGAGACTCAGCAGCATGTTGGATGTGTAGAACTACAAGTCCCAGCTGTGCAATGACACTGCTGATACACAGGATCTTCCACCTACGTGTTCTTGTGCAATGCTCTGCAGAACTCCTCCAGTCTGTCAGCTGTGTCTGCAGGATGAGGAGGGCAGATCCTGTGTCCCTTCACTACCTGCAGCTACTCAGAAAAGCCTCCAGCCTTCTCTGATGCGCCAGAGCGGGGAGGTGTGGCCAGCACAGTGACTTCTCATGTGCAGGCACATATCTGCTCTCTCAGGATTGTCCACGAAACATAATCAGTGCTGGTAGAGAAGGTGACATCACAGGTCATATGACCCTCAGTGAAATCTGAGAAAGCAGCCACTGGAGATGCAGTAAGTGCATTGTAAAGCTCTTACATTTGCCTAGTTAGAAACATACAAAGGACAAAAAACTAACTCTGGGATCTCAAGTCTCCCGGACGTTCAGGGAGTCTCCCGCTATTAGATAGCGGCTCCCTGACGCCCGCATGTGAAACAATATATCCCGGAAAGGTTTACTCGCAGTAAACCTTTCCGGCAACCTGTAGCAGTGTCCCCTTCTCGGCGCGTGCGCACAGTGCAAGAAGAAGCCGATGCCAGCAGTCAGCAACGGCGCATCAGGCTGAGCCTGTGCGCACTCACGGGATCTCAAAGCGGGAGGAGAGGGAGGGAGAGGGAGAGGCGGCGCTGAGGAGTAGAAGGCGGCGCTGGGCACGAACGGCTTTGTGTGCGGCCGGGCACCATGCATCCACAGACCTCCCCTGCTTGGGCACCTTAATTCAATGATTGACAGGTTAGTAAAACCTGTTTTTCCGCAGAATAAAGCCGCAAATAGCTTTTATAAGGCCACTATAGAAATCAAAATGCTACCCATATGTTTAGCTCACAGGGCTTATACGGAATCCCTTTAATCATATACATTGTTGTATATCATCCCCATCAAGCAGGACTAATAGTGTCACCCCCACGCCTGGTGAGCAAGTAGCACATTACCTATCCACATAATTCCCATCTGCACTCAGCATTAAGACCTGCGGGCCTAAGAGTACCTAACTTGTGTATCCACATAATCTCCCGCTGTTTCAACTTTTTCTCCCTGTCACCTCCTCTTTTAAGTGGGGGGATATGGTCAATCACCCTAAACTTAAGTTCCTCTATATCTGCATACTAGCTAAAGATGGCAGCAATGATGTTGACAAGGGGGAAGGCACCACTTCGGCTATATTTGCCGTTAATATGGTGATGACCCCTATTGTACTCATCGTTGCTTTTCCATCCTATGTCGGTCCCTTGATTGTGCTGAGTGACTGTCTGGTCCCCTTCTGGGATAGCTGTCTATGTCGTCACCTAGGTTACTAACACGCCCCCCAGACGCCTGGTAATGCGATCCGGATGGGTGTCTGCCTTTGCCCTGCCCCCTGTGGCCGCTCCGTCAGCGATGCGTTCCACTGGGCGATGTTGCGTTCCAGGGAGCGTGCGTGATGACGCGGCCATATGGGGAGGGTGACGCATGACGCTCGTCGCGGCGCATGCGCCTGACAGACGGGGAGACGCTGAAGCAGGCACACTGGGCTACGCCATGACGGTTGGTCTCACCGATTTTAATAATAAGATACAGCTGTATAATGATTTTAACTCTTTATGGTTAGTACACTTGTGACCACCTAGGAGATAGTGAACACTGGATGTAATATTTTGAATATTGATGTCTGTACATCGCATTTATGACATGCGACACATATGATGTATGACCCACTTTGATTATTATGTGAAATACGCTGTACGTTGGTTTTATTATGTGATATAAATAAGATTTGCACTTGTATAGTCATGTGACAATATAGTGTTGGATGGTCATGTGACTTAATTATCTACACTGGTTTTCATTAATTGCACTGATTTTGTAATGAATTGTGGGTATATAGAGCCCACATTTTAGCATTGTTGTAGCTTGACAAAGGCCTCAGAGAGAAGGCCGAAACGTTGCTGGGAATAAAGTTTGGGGTCGTCACCCTATCACCCATGACTGGAAGTGCTGCCTCTTCATTTGGTGAATATACATGTTGGAGGACAAGCCAGCCTCTCTGAGGAATATTGCACCCAGCGCACAACGTCTGACTGTGCTGCTGCATCATCTGTTGTATTATATATATATATATATATATATATATATATATATATATATATATATATATATATATATATATATATATATATATATATATATATAGTTTTTTATATATTCACACACCGT